>NC_134459.1:11935000-12235000 GCF_047948215.1 Lycorma delicatula | reverse complement strand
TTGTATGAGATACATGATAAAAATTAGTTTATACATCATACAGTTAATTAGCTATCATAAATATATAAAAATTAACTCTTAAAATAAATAGTCATCTTTATGTAGTATTGTGTAAGATGGTTTTGACACATCCCTCACCATCAACTGTGGAGATTTTTAGAAGAGTTAAGAACATCAACGCAACTTTTAAAATTATAGAGGAAAAATCATGATAAGAAAATGGAGAATACGGCCAAAATGAAGTCTGTGCTGTATGTAGGTGATTGATATAGCAACTTATTGACATAGTTAACTGCTAATAAATAAATCTTGAACAGATAGTAACAGAATGAGTGTCATACTTGATAGAGGGAAGTTATTTATGTAAATAACAAAAATTCAAAAACACAGCCAGTATGCCCACACTATTAAATGGATTTGAGAGCTTGTGACTAATGAATAAGCATAGGAGTATACTGAATGAGAAGTAGAAATGAGGTATTTTAAGAAAATCAAGAAAAGATAGATCAGAAATAATATTATTAGAGAAGGATAATAGCAGGATTTGGTTGTAGATGAGGGGTTTTGAGTTATTTAGTATGAAACCCTGGTATGGGGGAAGTTCTGTTGTAAACAGGAATTTTATACCTATAATTTATTTACAGAGTTTAGTGATGTGTCATATTCTGAATGTAGCTGTCTACCATTGCAGTGCATGTTTACTGCTTAAGAAGCTCAAAAGAGCTGTCTTTTGAGATCTCAAAAGAGAAGTCTTTTGATCGCATCTTAATTCATTGTTGTGTAACATCAGTAATCTCATTTGAGGTAAATTTCTCTCTCCAGAAGATTCCGTATGTAAGCAGAATGGATGATGGTTCACTTTTGCTAAATGCAGGTATTGTAGAGAGTAGAATAACAGCACATGGAGATGTAGTAGTGTTTACTTGGCTAAAGTAGCAGTTTGAAGAAAATCATTGCATTTGAGGAAACAGATGGAAGAATGAGTGACTCCTTTTGAAATAAATTGCAAATTTCATTCTTCATTTTAAAAGTATAATATAATATTGAGCAGTGCTGTTAATGTTCCGTTTGGTTAGTTGTAGAAGAGTCTTCCTTATAAATTCCGAAGAAAGGTTGCTGTTGTTTTCCCAGGTAAATTCTGGTTTTTGTTTTCTTTGGTAGAAATGAACTTAAATATTGCTGCTGTGTATTTAAGCACTTTGATTCTGAAATGAAGTAGTGTACCTGCATTTCATCACAGGCTATTATAAAATTATTTACACAGGTAAAGAAAATTATTTTTTATCCTTTTCATATTGATAAAATAGTGAAGTGACAGCAACTAATTCATTTGTTGTGTTCACACTGCAAAAGGTGGAGAACCTATGTAGTAATTTGAGATGTTTTTCTTCTGCTTCTACAGTTTAAAATATTTTTCACGTTTTAAGAAATTTCCCTTGTAGTAATTTGACAGTTTATTGAATCAAATGCTTAAGCATTTACTGAGTTTGTTGGCCGGTGAATATGCAGTTCATTTCAGTTAACTTGTTGCAGTGAATGAGGTAGCAAACATCTATCTACAATTTTTTAATTTTGTTTTTAAATAAAAACCTGTTTTGAAGAAGCAAATATGTCTTAAAAATTCTTAGTGTAGATAAAAAAAAGGAAAAATTAAAAAATGTCTTAATTAATTTGAACAAAATTACTATATTCCAGTTTAGAAAGCAATTTTTTAAATTATATATTATTTTCATAAATAGTTTTTTAAAATTAATTTTTATTATATTTTTTTTTTAGGAAAGCTGAAGTTAAAGAGGAGGTTGATGTTGAAGGTATTGAAAATTATGATGATGTTCTTTTAGACGATGATGATGATTTGCTTAATTCCATTAAAAAAGATGGTAATGCTGAAACAGATAAAACTAAACCGAAGCTAAAAGATACAAAATTATCAAAATGTAAAATAATTGATGAGACTGATGGTTATTATGGTATTGGTCAGTGTATTTTTAACAGTAGAGGATTTTTAATTAATCCATTTGGAGCAGTTGTTGTATACACTGATGGTGCATGTAGTAATAATGGAAGGCCAGATGCCAAAGCTGGAATTGGAGTTTGGTTTAATTTTAATCACCCGCTGTAAGTTACAGGTGGCAATTAATTTGATATTTATAATAAAATCATTAATAATTGTTTTTTAGAAGTCAAACCCTGTGTGGAAAATTGTTTTTGTGTCTGATTTTTTCTATTTTATCGACAGTATGTTCTTGAAACCAATTATTGTTTTCTTTCATTTTTTAAATATTCTACCTAATTATTTATATCTGCTATTTTAGTAAGACATACAATGTAATCTATAATCAAACGTTAGTTAAAGGTAGGAGAGAAAATAACAGAAACAAGATTTTTTTTAATTTTATTTGTGTATAAATATATTTTACATACCAGCAATCATTTATCTCGATTAAACTTGATCAATGGCAATCCATCTGTAGATTGATTGTCCCTTTCCTATTCCATATTCTTCATTCCTTCTTCCTCAAACAAGAGGATTAGAGCACTCTAGTTCCTTCCTTTCACCTTTTGGTGAGTGTCGGGGAACTGCTTCCTGTTAAATAATCTTTCTGGGTTTCATTAAAATTTTGTAAAGTTATTCTTATATTCCAATTTATGTATAAGGTTGAAATAAATTTCCTGGATGGTCTCCTCTAGATTAATTTTTTATTTGCCGGTTATCCCTTAATTTGCTATTTATTGCCTTATCTGTGTTTGTTTTCTTATTATACAACTGTAAATTTTACATATTCCATAAATATTTTGAAATAAAGTTTTTACTCGCCTACAAGTTGACATGAATTTTAAATTGTAGTTATTACTACTCTTAGTCAACCAATAATCTTTATATAAGAATGAGGTAATAAGACCAATGAAACTAAGATGCCGTGTGTAATTGAAAAGATACCATAAAATAAATTTGTGACAAAAAATTCTTTTTCATGAAAAATATATTAAAAAAATAATTCTTAAAAGTATATAGAAAGACACACCATAATCTAAAGAGACAAAGTAACTCTGATTAACAACCAATTAACTAAAGTACAAACCAGTAAGGAACTTTTAAAATATTTGGAAATGGTCTTTTTTCTTTATTTTTTTCCTGTTAGATGTTGGGTTGCTTCAGCCATTTCTTGAATTATTCTAAATTCATTACCTTAGGTCATTCCTTTTCTCTAAGGAGTATCATCCAAATAATCCTTACGCTCTTTACTAGTTGAAAAGTTATGTTTCAAAAGTCATTTTAAGTTTCATCATTACAAGCAACTAGTTTTGTTTTTTATACATTAGCTGCTTCTGTCCTTTTTGTGATAAATTTATTGCATTACATTATATTTTTTATTATATTGCTCTATATTTTTTTTTATTAATCTACCTTTTCTATCAACTTATAATTATATGCTCACCTTAAAAAATTCAGCATTTATTCCAGTTTACAACTATTTTTTTTAAACCTATATAAAAAGCCAAAAGAAAAGTTTTTAAGTTTTAGATTACTTACTAATCAATTTTTAAAGAATTTCTCGGGATATGTATCAGTATTTTATTATAACAGCAGTTTTAATCTAACAAAATTAAAATTATTGTCATAAAATAAGTACTACTAAATTATTTTTTTAATTATTCGGTATTACTGAGTTTTGCCGTTTGATGACAGAACCGCTTAATTTTGTGATGATTTTTTTACAGCAATGTATCAGCACCAGTTCGAGGAAGAGCAACTAATAACAATGCTGAAATACAAGCTGCAACTGCTGCTATTTTGCAGGCATCTACTGCTGGTAAAAAGTTTTATTTTTAATATTTCTTAACAAAACAAAGCAAAATTAAAAAATTATTTAATCTTTGACTCCCAAAAGTATATCAGCATCGATTTGAGATATACAACTATTATGATCTATCTACTTACTATAGATGTGGGGGACTGTTTCATGCTCACTAGTTAAAAGACTTTTAACTATCAAACTACTATTATCAAAATAACATCCTGACTTTATTTTTTCTGCGGTTCATTACAAAAAGTGATTTGGATACTTATCTCACTTCATGGTAATTCTTTGTATTCTTAGCAGATCTTCAATTGACATGTTTTTAATAACAATATAAATTTTTGACTGTAATTGGGCATTTACCTGTCTTAAAAGTCAGGCTTAGGCTTATTAACGTGTTAATGCCTGAATTAATTTTTTTGTAACGCTTTAATTTTTTTATTATATATATCTTTTCATTATGTTATTTTTACTACAAAAATGGTGTTTATATTATTTATTGAAGCTGTTTGTAAAAATTAGCATGAAATTTCAGCGAGTCTGCTTGGCATTGCTAGGCGCTTATACTGCCTTCCTGGGTTTGAGCCGCAGTTGTGGTACAGCACCACACTATGCATTCTCATAATTTATTTAAAATCAGATATACAACTCTTTCATCTTGTGAAATTTTTATTTATCGTTTTTTTTTATAAAATTTTCTACCAACCCCTTTTTTAAAAAAATATATATACAAGGGTGGAAATTCTACATTTGCAACAAAGTCTTCTTTATTTCAGAGTAAATAAACCGATTTATTGACAGATATCAGTCTCTTCTCATTGACCTGCATACAAGTTCATTTCTCATATCAGAACTCATTTCCCAGTATCAACGTTTTCCTGGCAATATATTGTAGCCAGACACAATAATTAGTATACCAAGAAATACTTTTATTTCTTCCTTGTTGATGAAAAGATTTGGGTTGTGAGAAAGGCGTAATGGTTAGTCTCAGTTGCTGATATATTTAGGACCTCATCATCAAAAATATCACATTTTATGATATTTTATATAATTACTTAGCAGAAAACCTATGTTGTGCCCTGATATATCATTGTTTGTGTACGTTCTTGAAACAATTTTTTTTACATGGTGGTGCTTTAGGCCTACCAGAAAGACAGGATGTTGAAGTAATACTTCCGTTATTATTATTATTATGTTTTGAACAAGAAGGGCTATCTGAATCATTATTGTTGACTAACAGGTATTTTTTCAAGTACAGATCCAATAGACTCATCGGCTCCAATTCTCTGCAAATCAGAAAAACTACTTTAGCTCCAGCGAGTAGCTGACATTTATTCAAGTTATTTATCAGTCCACCGTGGTTTTGATCTGAATGTACCACAGGATCAGGTGATTTCAATAAATATAAATTCAACAGGAGGAATAAGATCTTTTTAATAAAAGCTTGCGATTTTGCCTTTATCTCATTTATTGTTGAAAAGCATTCCTCGAGTGTCCTTTTAAGTTAAGGAAATAAGCAAAAGTCACAGGCAGCAATGTCTGAAGAATAGGATGATTGTGGCATCACAACGGTGTTATATTTTTCCAAGAACTGTTGGATAAGTAAAGTGGTGTGCATTAGTACAATATTCTGGTGGTGCAAAATCCATGAGTTGTCTCTTCAAAGTTCAGGCTATTTTTTCAGGATTGCCTCATGCAAATTGCATAAAACTTCTAGATCGTACCGGTTGACTGTAAGACCTTGCAGTTAGAATTTATGATTAGCAATTACATTGTAGTCCAAGAAAACAGTTAGAACCTTAATGGGACTTAGGTGCTTTTTTTTGGACTTCACTCTTCATAAAACTTCCATTGGGACGATTGAACCTTTGTCTCAGTGTTGTAGCCATGCACTCATGTTTCATTACCTGTTATGACACATTTGAACAAATATGGGTCATCAGTGACATCAGTAAGCATTTTTCCAGCGATGGTTACGTGATGCTGTTTATGTTGAAAATTTAGCAGTTATGGAACACATGTGGCTGTAATCCATTTCATGATCAAAACATTAATAAAATTGCTTCACATAATGAAATTCTTGTTTTTTCATTAACCTTTCTAATGATGATTCTGCGATTAGCAAGCACGATCTCTTTAACTTTATCAATGTTTGAGGATGTGTGAGGATGTCCATACCTTGCATCATCTCGATATCTTCTTGGCCTTTCTGAAAGCATTTGTACCTTCATAAACTTGTGGTTGTGACATAGCATCATCACCAAAAGCCTTCTTTAATATTTTAAATGCTTTGCTGCACCTAATTACATTTTTAACATAAAATTTCAAACAAATTCTCTTATCCAACATTTCACCACACAAAAATATCATCAGACACAGTAAAATACATCTTGCTTTTTCTCTCACCAAATTCAAACTAAGCAGTTGCTTAGTTGAAAATTAACATATATATCACTGACAGTATTACCTATTTACAGAAAAAAGATTAATTCAATTTACAAGATACAGCACGCGCAATTAAAATATTCTTGTTACTTTTTGATCAGATCTTGTATGTGTTATGGAGTTGCATAGCAGAAGTGCTATAATACACCTTACTAAAATACAGATTTATATTATTACACTGATGTGAATGAAAACACAATGTCAAGTTTATTTTATTTCAAAAACAGCAAGTACAGAAACTTAATTGAATTTTTTAGATGACAAGGAATCGTTTATGTGACATACCACTGGAAACATCAAGTTGTACACATAACTGAGATATAAAAGAGTAGTTGTTGATCCAATTTTTAATGTTTTGGGAGATGCTGAAAGTAAGAAAACAAAATTGAAAACTGGATAAAAGTAGATCATGATAAAGTTGAATGTAATTATGAAAAGAGTAAAAAAAGTAAGTTTCATAGTTAAACAGACTTGTTTTAAACCTTTTTTTTCCAGGTATTCGTCATCTTCATATTTATACAGATTCACACTTTTTAATAAACTGCATTACAAATTGGATTTATAAATGGAAAAAAAATAATTGGACAAATGCCACTGGAAGACCTGTGATAAATAAAGTAGAGCTTGTTGAACTAGATAACAGTATTAATGCATTTATGGATTCTGTTATTTGGGTGAGGTGTTTTCTTACATGTAATTTATTATTTATATTATGGTTATATTTTATTTAATTTTAAAACTTTTTTTTTTAATTTCTAAAGAAATGTTTTTAATTTTATTATGAAATATTGTTCTAGTTCATTCATATATCTTTATAATACTGCCAATTAGTATCTATGCACAGAAAACATATTTTCTAGATGTGTCATATAGCTTTCATAAAATACAATTAAAATTCCTGTATAAAAAATTTTTATTTGTAAAAAAAATGTTAATATTCAAAATTCAAATTAATAAATTTAAAATTTAAATGTTAAAATTTAAATGTACTAAATTTAGGTGTTTATTCTACTTTGTATAAATCATTTTATTGGACTCAGACATTCATTAAATATGCATTAGAAAATTCAAGTTCATTTTCTATTATAACTTTAGTTTTCTAACTGTACATGAGAGTAAGAATTAGAGTTTTATTTTTGAAAATAATAGACAATTTTTCTGACTGCAAAGTTCTTTGGAGTTATATTTTTTCATCGTAATGGTACTTTAATTATAATGTTTTTACAAGTACATTATTTGCTTTCCAAAATTACTGAATTACAAGTTATTATATTTATAATTCAACTTATGAAAAATTCAAAATAAGATTCAATGCAGCTTTCAAGCAAAAAATAAAAAATAAAAAAATGCCATACTGATTGAAGAATTTCAAGATTTATTTTTATATGAAGTTAACTGCTTTGTTCATCATTTACTAATAAATCTCAATACCATGCAATAAAACTCACTAAATTATCAGTTGAAAGTAATATGGCAACCAGTTTATTAAATACAATAGCTTTGTGCTTTGGGATTTTATCTTACTTACCAATAGAGTTTAAATTTTCTGAATGATATCCAAAACTCCAACTGGCAAAAATTCAGAAAATGATTGAAATCCCCTCTACATATCAAGGAACTCAGAAATATACATAAATTCATGTATGGAATATATATCAATATTTTTTTTTTTTTTTTTTTTTTTTTGTCTTCAGTCATTTGACTGGTTTGATGCAGCTCTCCAAGATTCCCTATCTAGTGCTAGTCGTTTCATTTCAGTATACCCTCTACACCCTACATCCCTAACAATTTGTTTTACATACTCCAAAGGTGGCCTGCCTACACAATTTTTCCCTTCTACCTGTCCTTCCAATATTAAAGCGACTATTCCAGGATGCCTTAGTATGTGGCCTATAAGTCTGTCTCTTCTTTTAACTATATTTTTCCAAATGCTTCTTTCTTCATCTATTTGCCGCAATACCTCTTCATTTGTCACTTTATCCACCCATCTGATTTTTAACATTCTCCTATAGCACCACATTTCAAAAGCTTCTAATCTTTTCTTCTCAGATACTCCGATTGTCCAAGTTTCACTTCCATATAAAGCGACACTCCAAACATACACTTTCAAAAATCTTTTCCTGACATTTAAATTAATTTTTGATGTAAACAAATTATATTTCTTACTGAAGGCTCGTTTAGCTTGTGCTATTCGGCATTTTATATCGCTTTTGCTTTGTCCATCTTTAGTAATTTTACTTCCCAAATAACAAAATTCTTCTACCTCCATAATCTTTTCTCCTCCTATTTTCACATTCAGCGGTCCATCTTTGTTATTTCTACTACATTTCATTACTTTTGTTTTGTTCTTGTTTATTTTCATGCGATAGTTCTTGCGTAGGACTTCATCTATGCCGTTCATTGTTTCTTCTAAATCCTTTTTACTCTCGGCTAGAATTACTATATCACCAGCAAATCGTATATCAATATATTGACAGATAACTTTTTTACAATACTATTTTAGTTCATAAAATATTAATGTAAACTACATTGCCAGAATTTTTCAGTGTTAAATAAATTTTTTTATATGTTTGTTTTAGACTTATGTAAAGGGACACAGTGGTGATGTTGGTAATACTGCAGCTGATGAATTAGCAAGACAAGGAGCTTTGGAATATAAACCAGAATAAAGGAACCTCATAGCTAAATATAATTTCTTGTTTGAACTCAATCTGTGTAAGTATAAAGTCAGTATATTGTTGTTATGTATGTAATTAATTACTAGGGAAAAATATGTTTTTTGTATCAGCAATTTATCTACTATTTATTTATTTATTTTTTTAATTGTAACCGCTTGAAATAAATATTTTCATTAAAACTGTTTCTAATTTGTTACAACCAAAAATTTATCAACACAATTATAGTCCATACTAACATACAAACGCTAGGCTTGTCATCATTATTAAATATTTTTTTTGCCTGCATATATTTCATATTAATGGAATATATGTACGTCTATATATATATATATATATATATAGAGAGAGAGAGAGAGAGAGAGTGTGAGAGGCTTTACCAATACTTAATAATATATTTAAATTTTCTTTAAACTGACATGTAACATTGTAACTCACAACATTTTGAAAATATGGTGTAATTCACATAAAAGTTTACTCTAAAAACTTATAAGTTTTCTATATGTTAGAAAAAAAATGTAATTAAAAGTTGCCCTTTACCAATAAAAGTAAGTTAGAATAGTTGTAATCTTGAATAAAAGGTTTTTCTACTTCAGTAATTATGTTTTACTTTATAAATTATGTACAAATAAAAAGAGCTTTTCTAAATAGTTATTGAAATAAATTGGAGAAATAATTTTGCTTAAAACCTAAACTTATAGATTTTCCCCCCATTTATCATAAATTGTAATGTAATAATTTACTACCTTTAAATATTTTTTTGTTTGAATATACCTTTCTATTACTGTCATAGTATTTTCTCTAAACAACTAATATTTACTCTAACATGAAATGATTTGTATTCAACAATAATAAGAACTAGGCCTAATAGAGTATCAAAATAAAGCAAGATAAAACCAGCATCATCTTAAATTGATGTAGCATATTCAGAGTAGGTTCCTATAAAATGACCAAAAAGAGAAATAACTAAATTATAATACACAAACAGGTAATAGTATTTCGGAATATAATCAGAAAATATTTCTATTGAGAAATCCCCCAATCCTAATAAAGTTTATAAAAAATAAGTTCATTTAAGAAAGGTATAAACCTTTATTCAAAAGAAAAATGTATGTATAAACATTAAAAAATATCACATTGAATTTTTATTCTTACTAAGTCTAATTTTTAATTTTCTGAACTATAGCTTGTCCAATATATCTATACTACAATATTTTTAAAATATCTATAACATTCTGCAAGCATATAATTTTTTTTTTCAGGAGCTTATAACATATAAATTAAGAATATTTGAAACCCCCTTTTTTTTAGGTGTCTTGTTTGATTCCTCATTACTACATGAAATTCAAACAATTTTGTCTTTTTTAGTTTGGAATTTTCAACTATTATCTGCCCAGTGTTCCTCACTTAATGCAGTAAAGTGTTATTAACTGTTTTATGAAAATTGGAACAACCATTCTCGGAATTATATTGTTACAAGTAACGTGACATATATAAAATTGTCAAAATATATTGCTTTGTGTGTGTGTGTGTGTGTGTGTGTGTGTGTATGTGTGTGTGTGTGTGTGTGTGTGTGTGTGTGTGTGTGTGTGTGTGTGTGTGTATATATATAGTGGGCTGCTTCTTATGCAACATATCAGTGTAACTCTAACATAAATAGTAATATGTACCTCATTGTGTTGTGTTATTCAATAATATTTTTTTTGTTTTTTATTCACGTTTATATTTTCCTATGACTAACCCAAATAACATCATTTTCTCTACATATCTAATAATAATAAAAAAAAATGCTAGAAATTTTGTTTTAAATCTGTTTAAAAGTTGTATTATATTAAAGATATTTTCTGCTTATTTCATTTCAGGTTAAGCTGCATTTTTAAAACTCAAAATATGACTGATGACATGCTAGAATGATGTTGGATGGTCAAGTGGTTATGTAGTCTTGGAATTTATTCCAGAAAAAATGTACAAAGATATTAGGTGTTGTAGGTACCTATATCAAAAAAGATAAAATTCATTTTTTAGGTTTAATATCTTTATTTTTGTGATTTTTAATTATAGTAATTGCTGAATATTAGAGTTGTGCAGCGGTTGAATCTCATATTTTATATTTTTATTTATTATAAACTGTTTACAAGTTACAGAGAAAAGTAATGGCAGAAAGAGAAATATATATTAACAGGAGAGAAATTACAGCAGTTAGGTATCTAAATGTATACATGCATCCAACAAAGGAAAATAAACTTCTCTTACAACTACAAAATAAGCAATTTTCTAAGTAAAAATTAAATTAAACAATTTCTTTCTCATAAATGAACCTAACTAAGTAAAAGGTACAACACTGTTATACTTAAATGTTATTAAGATATAACTAAATTTGTTACAGTGACCAACATTTTGGTGCTCTCCAACAATTTTACTAAATTATTTAATTTATTTGGAGAATCAAATTTAAACATTTGATCTAGATTGTAGGTGTAATCACTATCTAGATCCTTTTTACGTAATTTATTGTAAATCAGACAATTTATTAAGAGATAGCTAAGGCTGTTACTTAACCTATATTTCTGTGTATTAGAATTATAAATCAAGACCTAGTCATACCACGTACATCTTACTCCTGTCAGTTCCTCTGACAAAGTCAAGATAAAACACAACTGAATTACACTGCTGCAATTACAGCAGCTACCTTAAAGGCTCTGGCTAAATATATTTTCCCGCTAGCTATCTTGAAACTTGTGAAATATAATTGAATTATTTACAACCTTTTCCGATTTATTCATCCATTAGTATGTGCTTATAATTCCATTCTTATTCATTCTGATAACATCTTCAACCTAAATATAATTAGAACGATTGAAATAAAAAAAGTTTTTATTCTTTGAACATCAAAATGTACTCAACCATGTCTTAATGCAGGGCGCCTCATTAATAATTTGTCATTATAAGAATAATAAAATAAAAGTTACTTTTGCACCAATGTATTTGATGAAATTTTATCATGGTATTGAACACTACTGTTTCTGCTAGCACTTCTAATAAAAAAAAAAATATAAAGTAATTATCAAAAGAAAATAAAAAGTTAAATAAATAATCTTTTTTCTCATGTTTATTTGTTATTAAGCCATCTATCATCTATTATTTATAAAATAGATATGAATAACTTCTGTTTAAATCCTGTTCCAAGTTATTACATTATTTTTGAAACTTTTACTGTTGGTTGGACTATATCCGCCATTTTTAGATTTATTGCTAATTTGTAAATGTTGTTAATTTTTAGTTATATGGCAGAAACTACTGAACCATAGAAAAATGAAGTTGAAGTAAAATAGTCCGTTTTCCTTCTATCCTTCTATGTAATTTTCAGTAAATTTTCTTTTTTCTTAGTTTATTATAAAAGTTTGTATTAATTTATTATTACAGTGATGAACCACTATCTAAAATTACTGAAGGATTTCTGTAAATCAATATTTGTTTATCGCTTTAGCAAACAGGAAAGATTTATTACAGGTAATGAGCTCTTTCTTCATAACTCTAATTTTCCTTATTAATAATCTACTATAATGTTATGCATTACACCAGTTTTGATTGTTTACTGTTAGAAACATATGTTTACTATTTTGTGTTTAAATTGAGCTTCTAATAAATATATTATTTTAGAAGAAAAAAATTGAAGTTTTAAAGCATATTGTTAAATGATATTCACATTTTGCTGAAATTTTAAAAATAGATCACAAAAATTAAGCAGTCTGACAATTTTATGCCTGTTCTATTATTACTAATAATTATTTTTAATTTAATCGGTGAATGAAGTGAAATTTGAAGTTTAATTAAAATATCTTAGTCTTTTCTTAAGACAGACTGATACTATTGTGTTTATTATTGAATAAACACAAGATGGCATACAGAGGGAAATTAAGTGATGTAAGACATTTGTCAACATGAACTGTTTGTATTTTGATGTCCTGAATCAGTCCATTAAGTTTGGCAAATTTCCACCCCCTGGTACATCTGTATTAAATTAAAATGAGAATCTGCATTAGTGTGTGAAAATTCTGATAATCAACTGAAAATTAACTAATATTATTACAAATTACATTAACTAAAATTTATTATGGTTAAGAAATTGGTGACTATGAAAAATTTGAAAGATACTTTATGTGATTTACAAAGCTCACAGTGCATGGATTGATTATGAAATTTTCAGTGAATGGTTTCATAACAACTTATTCCATTTTTTAAAGCATTTCAAATGGAAAATAGAATGTTTTACAGAAAGAAGTTAAAGCTCTAGTATTTTCGGATTCTGCTTGAGGGCATCTTCGGAAGATATACTGAATAGCAATAAATCAGCTAAGTGTTTATTTTTAAGTTAAAACAGAGTTAGTGAACAAACATTAATTAATTTGGAAATTTACAATACCAAAATGCCTTTTTCCACTAGATCACAAACAAAAAAGAGGTAAAAGGAGCAACAGTTATTAATTCATGGAATAGTGAACTCAAACCTTTGTTGAAGTTTACTAATAAATAGTTTCGATACTGAAAATATAATAATAAATTAAGAATGGTTGGATACAGCTGGAGATCAACTTGAGTAAACTATTTGGTCGGAAGAAGAAAAAATAGTTAAACTGTTAAAAAGTTTACAAATAAGAATAGTGACCATCAATATTTCATTGTGTTAATTGAAAAGAATCAGGTGATAGCAAAAAAACTACAACAAAAAAATTGTTTTTTAAGAATTCAACTTACGGAAGGTAACAATTCAAATACTTTTTTCATTTGTTTGATTATGAACATTAAACATCTTTTAAAAATAGGTAACGTTTTATTTACTGTATGTTCAATTAATTTATTTTTCCTTTCTTTTGTTTTATAGGAAAAAATCAATAAAACATAGTATTTTAATCGGTAATAATATTCTATCATTTAAAATTTAAATAATTCATTTTAGAGCTGTTCATATTTGTCCAAATTACCTAAGTTTTAGTATAAATCATTTATATAACTTCAGATCAGAAGCTCTAAACATTTATTCTATAAGGGACATTCATGTCAGTTCGGCACTTTAGTTACACTAGAGTGTAAATGTACAACCGCATTCTGGGTTGTATACTATGTGTACTAATACATTATTACCACATGGGGCGCTGGCATGAAGCAGCGTTAAACAACAACACCAGTTGTAAAGAACATGGTGTCCAATGTAGCGAATAGATATCTAGACAGCGCATTGTAATAAAATTTCTCATGAATGAAGGTGTAAACCTTGTAAGTTTTATTTGCTATTCCTGGCGCAGTACGGTGATGAGATGCTTGGCTGCAGTAAAATATTTGAGTGGTGCAAACATTTTAAAGAAGGCTGTACATCAGTGAGTGATGATCCCAGTCAAAGCGGTTCAGAATCACCAAAGTTATGGCCTCAGTTTTTTGGGATAAAAATGGCATCATTCAAGTCGATTTTCTACCGGTGGAAGTATTAACAGTGAGTACTATTGCAAAGTTCTTCAAGAACATTGTGCATAATGCTCGATGCAAAAAATGGCCTGCTGTGATCACTAAAGGCAGTGCACAACTGCATACAGCCCACTGCACAACATGCGTGCTACAAGATCTTGGCTGGGAGTTATTGCCACAAACACCCTCCGTACTGTCCAGGTCTCTGTTTGGGCCCTTGAAATTGTTCCTGAGAGACCAGCATTTTAACAGCAACAATTAGGTGAAGCAGTCAGTCCTATCTTTGTTTCAACATAATGACAAATCTTTCTACACTGTGGGGATCAAAGCACTAGTGAAACGCTGGAATAAATGTAGCAGGGGATTACTTTGAGAAATAAAAATATTTTTTACTATCATAAGTGTGTTCTACATTTATTAAAAATTAATAGTTCCAGACTGACCTGAATGCCCCTCTTATAAAGATAAAACTAGATATTGTCTGTATTAGGTCATGGTTGAAGGCATTTTAGTACACTTTTTATCGACATATTGTTCAGAATGTAATTTTGCATATCTGTATTTATGTTTTTAAGTAATGTTGAGACTGAAAATTTAAGTGTGCTACTTTGTGAAAGCAAGATCTTTCTTACAATTGTGTTTGTCAGTGTTCTTATTAATCAAATGTTACTCAAATACATTCATAAGTCTTGGTGGAAATAGTACTAATATTAGTTTTTAATTGAAAATAAACAATTTTAGTTTTATTATGATATTACATAATATATTCTATAAAAGTGGCTGTAAATTAAATCATTACTCTGAGTATTTTGTTGTAAATTAATTTTGTTAAAAACCATCACTTATTTAACTATTCATTGTTTTGTTTTTTAGTGTCTCATACTATTATATGGTTTAAAAACTATGCTTAATACTCCAACAAAATTACACTTAGAGAAAAAAAATTGTTACCTGGACTTTCATAAGTGGAAATGGTAAAGGGACTTATAATAAACATAAAAAAAATAAATAGTAGGAAACTTATCAGCAACAGAAAAAAACGAATAAAATAGTTTTAAAAAATAAAACTCGCATATGTTTTGGTTTTTTCTAAAAATTATTAAATATCAAAATGGTTACTTGATAAAGTTAGAAACATTTCTTAAAAGCAGTTGTTTAATTTGGCTACCATTCACAATATCCATATTTTTGTTTTAGTAAACTATAATTTTTTCCCCTTGTTGACTAACATACCACCAAACTCAGACCTTATTAAAGTAAATAATTACTCCAATAAATAAATTTTTAAACCCCCAAAAAATGGGAATGAATGACTGGTGTATATAAATTATCAGTGTTATAAATTTTAATTTTTAGTATTAATGTAGATGACATTGGAACTTAGATATAAAAAAGGGGGGCCTGTGCGACCTGACTTAAATTTTTTTAAATTGTTTGAAGTTTTATAATTTCTGATATTTCATTTGTTTTTCAACTTCTAGCTGTTATTAAAAATATTATGTTGAGGTAGCTGTTGAACAAGGGAGTTAAATTCCCATTTAACCCCCTTTTATGATAAATTTTTTTTTTTGTGATAAAAAATATCATTTGGTCAAAGCGGGACCCAAAATTTTGTACTAAATATTTTGTTTTTCTCAATTATACTTTTAATACTGCATAATTTTTATAAACATTTGATCAAGGGGGTCAAATTGAACCAAAATTTTCTTTTATTGAATATTTGATATTTTTTGCATTTGCAATCAAAATATTAAATAATTAAGTCACTAATATTAAAAACCCTGTTTCATATTTGAAATAAAAATCAGTTAGCGGCAAAGTTAGAAAAGAATTGCAACTCTTTGGTGGTTTTATAAAATTATTTTGTCTGAACTTAGAAATAAGTATTATTTATAGAAAATGTCAGGTTCTTCAGACTGAAACCCAGAGAAAAATATTTATGATTTTGTCTGAATTAAACGCTACAAAAGAAGTTTATATTTTAAACATAAGTCCTTACTTATAGAAAGTGATATTAAAATTCAATGAATTTTTTTAATAGAATTTTTACATTTTTCTTTCATAGTATTTCCAAAAAGAAATTTAATTGTAAATTGTATCAGTGTTTTAAAAAAATTAGGGTGAATTTTTGATAAAAACTATCACTATTATTTTTATCATAGAATACTACGTAATATTTTTTTATGAAAAATACAGGGAAAGATGAAAATTTACATTGTACAATAACAAATTAAATCGGTACTGCATGACTGGAAGCAATTGGAATTGAATAGACCCTGCTTTTTAATAAGTGACAATTAAAACATTTTTTCTTTTCTTTTTTTGTCTTCAGTCATTTGACTGGTTTGATGCAGCTCTCCAAGAATCCCTGTCTAGTGCTAGTAATTTCATTTCGGTATACCCCCTACCCACATCCCTATCAATTTGTTTTACATATTCCAAATGTTGCCTGCCTACACAATTTTTTCCTTCTACCTGACCCTCTAATATTAAAGCGACTATTCCAGGATACCTTAATATGTGGCCTATAAGTCTATCTCTTCTTTTAACTATATTTTTCCAAATGCTTCTTTCTTCATCGATTTGCCACAGCACCTCTTCATTTATTACTTTATCCACCCGTCTGATTTGATTTTTAACATTCTCCTATAGCACCACATTTCAAAAGCTTCTAATCTTTTCTTCTCAGGTACTCCGATCGTCCAAGTTTTACATCCATATAAAGTGACGCTTCAAACATATACTTTCAAAAATTTTTTCCTGACATTTAAATTAATTTTTGATGTGAACAAATTATATTTCTGACTGAAAGCTCATTTCGCCTGTGCTATTCAGCATTTTATGTCACTCCTGCTTCGTCCATCTTTAGTAATTCTACTTCCCAAATAACAAAATTCTTCTACCTCTGTAATATTTTCTCTTCCTATTTTCACATTCAGTGGTCCATCTTCATTATTTCTACTACATTTCATTACTTTCGTTTTGTTCTTGTTTATTTTCATGCAGTATTTCTTGCGTAGGACTTCATCCATGCCGTTCATTGTTTCTTCTAAATCCTTTTTACTCTCGGCTAGAAATACTATATCATCAGCAAATCGTAGCATCTTTATCTTTTCATCTTGTACTGTTACTCTGGATCTAAATTGTTCTTTAATATCATTAATTGCTAGTTCTATGTAAAGATTAAAAAGTAACGGGGATAGGAAACATCCTTGTCGGACTCCCTTTCTTATTTACAGCTTTCTTTTGTTCTTCCATTATTACTGTTGCTGTTTGGTTTCTGTAAATGTTAGCAATCGTTCTTCTGTCTCTGTATTTGAACCCTAATTTTTTAAAAATACTGAACATTTTATTCCAGTCTACGTTATCAAATGCCTTTACTAGGTCTATAAATACCAAGTTTGTTTTTCTTTAATCTTCCTTCTAATATTAATCTGTGCCTAAAATTGCTTCCCTTGTCCCTATACTTTTTCTGAAACCAAATTGGTCTTCTTCTAACACTTCTTCCACTCTCCTCTCAGTTCTTCTGTATAGAATTCTAGTTAAGATTTTTGATGCATGGCTAGTTAAGCTAATTGTTCTGTATTCTTCACATTTATCTGCTCCTGCTTTCTTTAGTATCACGACTATAATACTCTTTTTGAAGTCTGACGGAACTTCCCCTTTTTCATAAATATTACACACCAGTTTATATAATCTATCAATCGCTTCTTCACCTGCACTGCACAATAATTCTACAGGTATTCCCTCTGTTCCAGGAGCCTTCTTGCCATTCAAATCTTTTAATGCTCTCTTAAATTCACATCTGTGTATTGTTTCTACCCTTTCATCCTCTTCAACTTCCTCTTCTTCCTCTATTACACCATTTTCTAATTCATTTCCTCCATGTAACTCTTCAATAAATTCCACCCATCTATTGACTTTGCCTTTCGTATTATAAATCGGTGTACCATCTTTGTTTAACACATTATTGGATTTTAATTTATGTACTCCAAAATTTTCCGTAACTTTCCTGTATGCTCCGTCTATTTTACCAATATTCATTTCTCTTTCCACTTCTGAACACTTTTCTTTAATCCACTCTTCTTTCACTAGTTTGCACTTCCTGTTTATATTATTTCTTAATTGTCTATAGTTCCTTTTACTTTCTTCATCACTAGCATTCTTATATTTTCTATGTTCATCCATCATCTGCAATATATCATCTGAAATCCAAGGTTTTCTACCAGTTCTCTTTGTTCCGCCTAAGTTCGCTTCTACTGATTTAAGAATTTCCTTTTTAACATTCTCCCATTCTTCTTCTACATTTTCTACTGTATCTTTTTTACTCTAACCTCTTGCAATGCCCTCCTCCAAAATCTTCATTACTCAGACCTCTTGCAATGCCTTCCTCCAAAATGTTCTTTACCTCCTCTTCATCAAGCTTCTCTAAATTCCACCGATTTATCTGACAGCTTTTCTTCAGGTTTTTAAACCCCAATTTACATTTCATTATCACTAAATTATGTTCGCTATAAATATCTGCTCTAGGGTAAGTTTTGCAGTCGAGTTGTGTTCTACATCTTTGCTTAACCATGATATAATCCATCTGATACCTTGTAGTATCGCCTGGCTTTTTCCATGTGTATATTCTTCTATTATGATTCTTAAACTGGGTGTAGTCAATTACTAAATTGTACTTCATGCAAAATTCTATAAGTCGGTCCCCTCTTTCATTCCTTTTGCCCAGTCCATAATTGCCTACCATATTTCCTTCTTTGCCTTTTCCAGTGTTCGCATTCCAATCTCCAACTATTATTAAATTTTCCTCTTCTTTTATATGTTTAATTACTTCATAAATTTCTTTGTATGCACACTCTACCTCATCATGATCATGGGTGCTTGTAGGCATATAGACATTAACAATCGTTGTCGGTTTAGGTTTCAATTTTATCCTTATTACAATGATTCTATCGCTATGCATTTTGAAATACTCTACTCTCTTCCTTATCTTCTTGTTCATTACCAAACCTACTCCTGCCTGCCCATTATTTGAAGCTGAGTTAATTATTCTAAAATCACCTGACCAAAAGTCGTTTTCCTCTTCCCAACGAACCGTGTTAATTCCTACTACATCTACATTTATCCTATCCATTTCCCTCTTTAAATTTTCTAACTTACCAACCTTTTTTAGACTTCTAACATTCCACACCCTGACTCTTAGAATGTTATTTTTTAATTTTCTGGTAACCCCTTCCTTAGTACCTGGAGATCTGAACAGGGGACCTCCAGAATATTTTACCAAGGAAGGCGCCTCCAACATTGCTATATGAAAATGCAGAGAGCTACATTTTCTTGTAAAAAAAGCAGCTGTAGTTTTCAATTGCTTTCAGCTGCGCAGTACTCAGAGAACCGAGTGATGTTGATATGGCCGTTTAAGTCGTCCTGACCTACGCCCTTAACAACTACTGAAAGAGCTGCTGCTCTCTTTCAGGAATCATTCCTTAGTCTGTCTCTCAACAGATACCTCTGCGATATGGTTGCATCTTCGGTCCAGCTACTCTGTATCATTGAGCACTCAAGCTCCCTCACAAACGGCAATGTCTCATTATTCATAGAGGGAATATAATATTATAAAAATAATATATTTCTCTGTTAAGTTTGGTATATTATTATTCACTACATAGATCACATCAGTAGTAGATAGGTTTGCCACAGAAATTAAACTGTATTGCCCTGAATGGATCGAGGGAAACCACAGTAGAATCTTAAATCGGAGCACATCTTAATATACACAATAATTATAAAAAAGACTAAAATCGTAATGATAGGGGTTGAACCCATGTTAATTCATAAAATTAATAAATATATAAAATAATATTACAGCAACTACCTGAAGATATTAAATTAATAAAATAATTACAGAAAAGTTTTTTTTAAATTGAATGAAAATTATTTGTTAAATGAAAATGCAAAAAATTATGGATTTTTTAAAATTATTTAGAACTCATTGATAGAGTTTAATTGATTCCATAAGATAAAATTACTTTTAATAAATTAGTTGGAAAATCCATCAGATGGGCTTATAAGTGATTACAAAAGAAGCATAAATAATTGTATTTCATACAGCTGCAAAATTATTTTGTTAAGTTATGTCAAAATAGTTTTATTGTGTGATTTTGTAAATGAACTTTTTTTATGAAACTAATTGCATTTAGGTGTTTGTTTATAAACAATACTGAACTATTTCCTGATTTTTGATATCCAAAAATTAGACAAATATTTTTTTTTTTTCTACTATAATCCATAACCAGTACAGCTGACAATATTAAAAAAAGTATTATTGTAATACATATGTACATGTGCATGCAATACGTGTTGCTTTTAATTGAATAATTATCAAATTTAACAATCACGTTTTGTTTAGTAGTGAGGTAATGTTTATATATAATAATAAAAGTAATTGACTATGTAGAATGTTAAAACCCTGTTTACTAATGTTATCTTATTACCAGTTTATATTACTTTTTTCACTGTACATGCCTTGTGAACTAAAACGCATTCCACAGTAAGAAAAGATAAGATACAACTTGCATAACTATTTAGTAAATCATTTTAATGTTAGTGTGATATGGTTTTTTGATGATAAAAGATAATAATGGTTCATATAATTCATTCAACTCTCTATACGCTTCTTTATTTGTTTATCATAGTACCGTAAGCATAATAATTCAAGTTAAATATATTAGAATAATTACTTTTTAGCAAATTACTGGAATATTTAATAGTATATTATATTAATACTTTCAATTATGAAAGTCAAGTCATGACTTCTATGAGTATAGAATGTTGAGGTTGACTCGCTATAAATTTTAAATATCCTAACCAGGAACTGAACTCAGAACCAGTAGTGTATCAGGTGAACATGATTGTCTCATGGAAGTCAAATAACTTTACATTATTAAGCAAACAAATTAAAAATTTTAAAACCTTAAAAAATAAAAAGTTAGAAAAATGTAACAAATATTGATAGCTTTTTTTTTAGAAGATACATTTTTAAATAGAAATATTACCTCATTCTGTTTACAAAATTTTCTTTGTTTTTCTACCTTTTAAAGTATATGTTTTGTTTAAAAGATTTTTATTTTTATTTAAATTTTTTTTGCTTACAATTGTAACTTTTAATTTTAAACAAACAACCCTGAACTCGTGTTTTGAAACTTGTTTAAAATTTGTATTATATAAATTGGATGCAAATTTTAAGAAATCGAAAAACAGTATACTAAAATATTAATTTAAACCGGTAGTCGAGTTGTATGCAAATGAACATATAAAGAGACAAATTTATTGATATGTAAATAAAATTTTTGTTTTATAGTATATGTTGAATGCTGTAACAAAAAAGGTAAACAGTTTGATATGAAACTATAGTTGGTTCTGTTCTTAGAGAATGGTATAGCCTCACCAAATACTGGTTTCCATTTGTCCCCAAAAATAGGAAGGCTTAATCGTCTTCCAGATTAACCAGCATCCATGCAACGCTTAATAAGGATTGAGGAGTGGAATGATTTTCACCGTTTTCTTCAGCGAGCCAAATATAATGTTGTATATTACCATACCAAACTCACTGAAATGTTTAAGTGATATGAATCCCTACAGGGGAGTTATACCCATTGTCTGCATTCAGTTGGGAAATTATTTTGACCCGTTAACTGCAGAATATACATTATGCAAGTGGTTTTACATTGAGGCAGACTACATGCAAAGTCAGGTCTTGGTTGTTTTAATAACTTGGAAAGGTAATTGCATTTTCAATTAAACAATGTGCTTGTTAGCAAGCCTATCTACATTGAGCAACTATAGAATTTTCAGCTGTTGGATATCTATCTACTCTCTCACGGATAACTAACAGGTCAGCATATAGGAAATGTGTTGACTAAAACACTGCATATATAATTGTTTAATGTATATCTTTTATATATGCTGTGTGAAAATAACTGAATTTTTATGTAATAATGACAGTGGCTAAACGAATTTCAACAAAATTATTTTATTTTTTTGAAGCCAACATTTTGTGGATAATTATTCAACCTATCACAATGTTGACAACTGCAACATCAGTAGCAGTAAATTATTATTTTAATAGACTAGTTCAATTAAATTTCAGTTGCTAATATATTGGATATCGTATATTGCAATTTATATTATTTAGCCGCGTCTTTGCATGAGTTTGACCAGTCATCATGTATGTACTTTTTATTTAACTTTTGACATTAAATATATATTTTTTTTTATGAAAGTATAAATATTAGTAATGGAAGAAACAATATGAGCTCATTAAGTGCAAAAACTTAAATCGGTATTGAGTCAACTCTTAATAGTGTTAATAGTTTTCTTATACACATGTTTCCATATTAATTTTGTATATGCTAACTAAACACCAAATTCTATATCTTCTATAGACACTTGAAAAACAAATTAATATACAGGTGTCCCACAAAAAAACTGAGAAACTTTCAGGATATGTTCTACTGGTGAAAATAATGAAAAAACGTTCATATAAACATAGGCCTGGAAACCCTTTGTTTTTAAGTTATAGCTAGCGAAAGACTTTGCTAAAACAAATTGTCCCAGAATTTTGTCATAGATAATGCTTACAAGCATTAATGTGAAGAAATCTATGTTGGAAACCAGTTTCCATTGCCTTTGCAGGTTTTGTTGCTAAATCTTCCACATTTATTAATCATTTAACAAGGCTATTGTACTACAAACTTAAAGAAAAATTGTCTTTCGACACTGAATTTTGTGTTTTACATTGGATATCTTAAAAACTACTGGAGTTCTTGGACCTGTTTTAACCCATTTCCCAGCTCAATCCTTAATTTGGATCCTAAAAATTACAGTAGGGCTTCTTTTTTTTAAAAGAGCTGAAATCCATGCGAAATCTTTCGCTAGCCGTATTTAATTATTAAATATGCCATTATTTAATTTTTACCTAACATATATTCAAAAGGATTGGTGTTATTCTCAATGAACCTATTAGAAAGCCTAGAAGCTTTGAGTAAGTATACTTCATTAATAGATATGTGGTCCAATTGTAGATGTTCTTTCCTCAAAATATATTTATCTAGCTGAATGCAAATATCTGATGATGAAAGCTATAGCAGAAACAACTTTGCGGTAAAAAAAAATTCAAGCAGTTTTGTAAATTGTATTTACCATGCGTCTAGCAGTATAAAAATATCAACAGAAAGTAATAAAAACTCATTTTTTTGCTTACACTAATTAGTATTTCCCCTACAAATATAAACTGTAGAGTTTAGTTTAATGATTTATAATTATATGTGTCATGATTCCTTCAAGGTAGTTAACCAAGTTGTGAATTACTAGACCCAGCATCCAGTATGAATAGAAAATAATCTTTTTAATTTACCTGTGATCAGGAACATTACAATGAATGTGGAAACAATTTTTTAACTTTTTATGGTTATTTTTGCTATACTGAATACGGGTAATATTAAATAGGGAACTGATTTGGAAAGAGTTTGTCTAAAATCATTTGTTTTCATACATACGTTAGTACTTCAAAATTATTTTAAACAATCTTTTAGACTACAAAAACAAAATTTCAAGTCTGCAGTGAGAAATTAGCCAATGCATGGACATCTCTTGTATTGTTTAGTAAGTAGATTAGAACAATATTAATTCCAAAATCAACTTCTCCATTTTCCATTAAATTGCTGACATCATTTCAAGAACAGAAGGCCGATTTTGATAAATCAGAAACTAGAAAAAATGTTGGATGTTTAGAATATTAAAACTCACTCCATACATCTCAACTCAGTCCTACATCATATTGTAAATTAGAAAAATTAAAGCATATAAATCAATAGTAAAAGATTAAAAGATAATAAATAGTAAAAGACTTGAAGATCAGAACAAGTATAAAAATGATGCTATTTCAGTTTTAAAGAGGTAAATGAGAATTTAAAAAAAATTTTTAACAATAAGAAAAAATGGGATTGTAAAAATGTAGTCTGATCCAAATCATTAACAATACCACAATGTGGCAAATAAAACAGGCAATTTGAGATTTCAGCAGTGGTGGCTTGTAGCTAAAATTAGTGGGGGTGCTGTTGCAGAAACTTTTTTCTGGGCCTTTTAAAGACCATGGTTAAAGTTTTCTGTAAAGTAAAGAACCGAAAAAAATGAATCAAATAAAATAGCTGAAAGCAGGATAATAATTTAATTCTACACTTTATCACATTCAAGAATATGGTACACTGCTTTTTACAACATTGTGCTTAAACACCATATTCAGTTTAACTGAATAAATAATAAAATGTCAATGCATTTATTATTTCTTAGCATTAAACCTAATAAAATGTCTGCTTAAAAAACACTATAGTCCAATGGTGCTTAATTTAAATTTCTATGTATGCAGAAACAAATACATAATCAGTTTTTGCTAATTACCTTTTCTTTTCCTCTTCCAGCATGTTTTTAGACAGATTTGACAATCAAAGAACCCTTGCTTTGCATCATCTGATCACTACTGAAAAAACAACTAAACCACTTTCATATTCCTTCCATCAACTAAACTATAAAAGGGATTGAACAAGGAATATTCCACATACACACATTGAGTAAAAAAACTACCTTCCACTGGCATGCCAGGGTCGGCACTACAGGAGCAACAGTGCTCTTTCTCCCTCGTGTGCATGCATACAACAGCCAAACACCATGCTGCTGGAACTGTGAAGAACACGGTTCTATACAAAGAGTTTTGTATCTTTTTCATAAACTGGGGGATGGCTACTGATATTAAGCTTAAGGATTATATATTATATAAGTATAAAGAGAAAAGGACTCGTTATATTAAATGTTATTGATAATATCAAGTGGAAATAGGGGTTGCTGCAGTTCCATAGTGCTCATATGCAAGCCGCCACTGGATTTAACCAACAATTTTTTTCTTTAAATTAGTTAAGTGTTATGTATTAAGACCTAAATTAATTATTAATCTGTAAATTTTAAAAGAAGGTCACTAAGAAATTTAATCCTCACAATTTTAATACTTGTAGAAAGATAAAATAACATGGATAATAGATTCTAAATTAATAATAACAATTTAATTTGAAATTAAGACCAAAAGAATGAATTTTAATGACAGATTAATGTAAACAAATATTACTTTTGGTTACAGTGTATGATTTATTCTTTAACAGTTTTTGTTTCGAACCTGTAACATTTTAATTTTGTGTAGAAAAGCAACTAACTACCTGATTAAGAGTGAATAAAAATAAGTCTACTGTAATTTGATTGGAGAAAAAATTTAATTTCCCGTTCTCAACTGTTTTTGGTCTATATCTTCGCTATGAATTAATCAAGCCTGTCAACTGTGAATTAGACTCATGAAAGAGTAAAAGCAAACATAACAATATATATTAACTAACAAAAATATAACCAGATTTGAATTCAAGGAATGTTGTTAATTTAGCTTTGCATGTACATTAGTAAGATATATATTGTCTTTGTTGTGTGTTACGCTTGCTTTTCCATGTGGGAACTTGATAGCTACAAGTCCTGCTGGACCAGTACTGTAACTCTATTAGTTCCTCAATGCTGTCATCCAGCTACCACTAGGTTGTTCAATACTAATTAACTACACAACTTGGTTAGTAATGTACGCAACGAATGTTACTACTCCCATTATGTGAAAAAGAGATGCAGCTCCCTGAAGGCCCGAAATCGAGAAAGCTGGACAACTGATTTCCAGAATAGAGAAATTTGTTAATCTGTACAGTATTACAAAATCTTTTATAATTTTAAAAATAACTTTAGTGGATTTTTAAAAACATCCAAATAAACTTTATAGTTTAGTAATTGTTTAATAAATAATTACATTCATGCTTTTTTTTATTTGGGTCATCATGAAATTAAATCCTGAAATAAACTTCTGCATGCACATGAAAATGACATTATGTAAAGCTAACAAGGAATAGAAATTTATCTGTTAAAATTTATGTAACTGAAGTTGATCAAACAGCAACACCAAAAAAAATAATTTCATTGGGACTAAATTTAAAAACAAAAGCAAGGGGGACAAAGCTGTGCGAAATTCTACTGTATTATATAGGGGTTATAACAATTTAATTTAAATTGCAAACTGGTTTTCAGATGATTTTTTTTTTTTAATTTTTATTCTTTTCAGGAATAAATTTTAAAATCAAAATACAATTCTTATAGAAGCAGGACATTGTTCTGTTAAGTTTTATTAAATTTAAGAAAATCATCCACTGATTCAATATCTACAGAATTGTAGAAACAAAGTTTGATTTCTACTAAAGACCATTTAAGGAATCTGAGATTCAAAAAATCTGAAATTATACTTTTACCACAACAAACTATCTACTTTATGTATAAGAAAGTAAAAATTATATCATTGGTCTGACTTTTTCAAGGATAATGAATAATAAAATAAACAAACAGGTATCACTGTTGCTTAAATTATCCATTATTTTTTTTGCTGAAAATGTAAATAAAATTAAGTAATATATCTTTTTATAATAAAAAGTATATGTAATATTTGTTGCATATGAAAAAAGCTGCACAGGATTTAAATCCAGTACCTTCTAGATAAAGATGAAAATGTTACCCCTTTGCCACAGAGATTTGAAATTAAAGGAACAATATTTTTAATTTGAACACTGAACTTATTAGTGTACTTTAGAATTTTTGGAGTTCAATTTATTCCAATCATGTGGTATTCAGTTTAGAATTAGTCTGCCTAATGCTGGGTGAGACTAATATCTTCATACATTAGGACTTTTTGTGAAATTATAGCCCTGCTTGGTGATTTATTTATTTAAATTGATTTGGCATCAATTTAAAAAATTTCATTTACTCATTCACTAATAAAAAAAAGCTATTCATCAACTTTGCTTAATATTATCAGAATGATCCATCGCTGAAAAATGTGACCATCCTTAATATAATAATAGGACCTCGTGTTGTGCATATCCAAATATCTGTCAAGAAACGTTTTAGGAAAATGGTTGTATTTCAATTTCAAAAATAAAATAATGTAGGCTAATTCTCTGGTGGGCATACTTTGGATAAATGGTTTACAGTTCAGTAGAGTACTTGTTTTATTGAATTTTATTATTACTTATTGAACAGATGCTTACTGTTTCAAGAATGGCTTTACAATTTTTTAGGATGACTTATATTTTATGTCAGATTGTCTGCAACTGTTTGATTATAGTATTTAACTTTTATAACAAATACTTACACATTGTTTGAGCATTTCAGGAATTCTCATAAGCGGCTTCTCATACCTGATCTCCCAAGGGGCTGTACTGAACATCCTCTGGGTAGAGTTGTTTGACTCTTATGCCTGCTATTCCTTCTTGCTAGAAGATTGTCCTTTCTTTTTTCCTTATCTAAATCTTTTTCCAGTTTGGTAATAATGATTAATCTGATTGTTCACCTGTATATAACAAAAGTAAGTTTTTCCCAATTTTTGGTTTTTTAGATATATATTTGCCTGTGTGAGGTTTATTCTAAGATTCCAGGATTTTACAAGATTTCCATTGTGATTTGGTAGGAGGAAAGCTGCTTTTAACCAACCCTGGGGGTCTCACCTCTCCACTGCCTGTATAGTGATTTTAATGACTGAAGTGTCAATTATGCTAAGCCAGCCCTCCAAATGTGAGAGCAAGATGAAATTTAAAGGCCATATCATTAGACCATAGTGATCATTAAGCAAATTTCAATATATTTATACATGTACTGATTAAAAAAAACTCCCAAGTAAAAAATAAACGTGATTTAACTCTTCCTAAACAGAATAAAGAAGAAATAATTTCTATTTCATTTTACCATTTCAAAGAAATGCATGGTACAATATGTGACCTTACAATACTATACCAGCTAATTTCTTAGTGACTTATTGATTATATTTTTCATTTATCAAAGTACAAACTCTATTCCTGTAATTTAATTAGGTTACAGTGAATAATTAATTCTTACCCAAATAGAACTTATTTTATTATATCGACATGATCTTTATCAGTTTAAAGTTTTTACTTTTCATAAACTTTGAAATATAGAGTGAATAAGTATGTTAACACCCAAAAAATGTTATAATGACTATAAAGTCATTCAGTAAAAAAAACATCTTATCAATATTAAACTTTAAACGCTGATGAAAGTGATGAAAACTTTGTCACTATCTTCACTATTTATTGGTAATGTGCAGTATTATTTTCATTTTTTATGGTATTAAATATGCACTGACTAAGTAAATAATAAAAACTTTTTTTAAAATTAAATTATTAAATTCAATTTAATAGGTTTAAAAAATATCAATAACAATTTTTATTAATTTTAGAAAATCCTTTCAAGAAGACAGTGATTATTCTGAAGACAATTCTCTTATTAAAGAAAATGGAATATTGAAAGTATATGTATGTGGATGTTGTATAAATAATGGGAAAAATACTGCCCGAGCAGGAGTTGCTGTATGGTTTAATCATAAGCATCCATAGTAAGTAACAATGAAAAATTTCATAAGGTATTATTTAAATCTGATTAAGCACAAAACTATAGAGATGAATTTTTCATAAACAGCATGTGGGGTAGAAAGAAAGGGTGTAGGCAGGTTGAAGTAAATATCATAACGGACACATTTTTCCAAAAAACATATGACTCATTTGCTGTTTACCAGTAAATCTTACAACAATGTAGATAAGTTTATGAAAGAATAGGTTGGTTTTTTATCACTTTACATGTAAACTTTTTTTTTATGATTAATTCACCATATAAGCTTGAAGTTTGTGCATGGGAATATGAAATGGAATTTTTTGAAGTGTATGAAAAATGCCGTGTCTGACCAGAATTTGATCCTGGAATCTCCAGATGAAAGCCCAAGACCCTACTAACCTGCCACAGAGATCAGTGAAACATTTTAAACAAATTATAACTTATTCAAATTAGACTAAGTATAACAAAATAAAATCATTTCAAATGAAATCATGTATGGATTCCTGCTAGTATGATGGCAGTGGGATGCCAATTTTCCAGAGTACACCTACACTTAATTTCAGTATTTTTTTTTTTTTTTTTTTAATAACTGAATCACTTTTATATTATTACATACAATTTTATAGTATAATAAGATACTTATATATTTAAAGTACTTTAATCAACAGAGGATGGACTCCAATGTTTAATATTCTCTACTTTTTTTTTTGGTATATACTTGCTCATAAATAGTCTACTCATACCAAAACAAGCATATGACACAGAGATGATTATATCAGAAATAAGTAAAAAAATCTTTGTGTAACTATTGTGCTGTATTATTTAATACTGTTAGGTTTTAACACTTCTGTTAAATTTTAACTTCCTGTTACATTTTTTCTATTATAAAGTGTTTATTTTCTTAGTGTATGAAATTGTTCTTAATTTTTTAATATTTTTGTATGACTGCTACAGTTTGTTTTACTGCTAAAATTTTAATTTAAATTATATCCACCCTGATGTGACTAAAAAGCTACACATACAGGCAGAATATTGGAGGTAGGTGCATTCTTAGGAAAATTCATCTGCACTTAATAACATTTAATTAAAATCGAATATAAAACTTGTTAACTATTTATTTTTAATGATCTCTAAATTGCTTAAATATTTTTAAAATGTATCTTGATTTAGATCTGACCTGGAACGTTTTTTCCCTTTTGTCTAACAATTTGTTTTAGTTGTTCTGTAGCAAGTTCCCACCATAAAATGTGATTGATCAGGTGAGTCTGTTATAAATTAGAATGATGAAGTTAAAATGAGATAAAGAAAGGTATAGAAATATCTATATGTATAAATTCTCTTACCACCCTAACCTGGATTAATGGATTAGTGAAATCATTATTTTGTTAAAAGTTTTTCATTTAATGCTTTTTTCATTAAGTACTTTTGTAGAGATTTCTGTATTAGAAGAGATGTATGTTCTCTTTCTGTCAAAGTAAAATGAACTGTCTTGTTACTGACTGTTACAATCTGTTAAACAGTAATGAATCTATTATTTTGGTACCATGTTTGAATTTAACAAAAAATATAAGTTAAATATTCCTGAATAGTTTAAATTAAATGTATTGTTTTGTTAAGCCAATCATTACAATTAAATTTTACTTGTTATTATTATGTTTTTATTTTTATGAGTTTTTCATGTTAAGGGATTTAAATTTGTTGCTACTGATTTTTAATAATATGTTTTCTACAATTAAAATATGTGTTTATTTTCCCTAATTTTTCCAAGTTATTTACTGATATAATGATGGGAAGTTCACAGATTATGATGGGAAGTTGTTGTTCCTAAATCACTTCTAACAAAGAAAGAAGATGGACCTAAAACAAGTCAATTATAAATTTTTATTTTCTGTGACAAAATAAAATAATTCTAACATAACAATGGTAAAAAATTTAAAGTAATTTTGCAAACTGCTTTTTAAAAAGAAACTAATGTAATTTGTTTTTTATTTTTAAATTTATTTCAGTAATGTATTCAAACCAGTTTCTGGAAGAGCGACAAATATTAATGCAGAATTAGAAGCATCAATATTAGGAATAGAAACAGCTTTAAAACATGGTAATAACATAATTGTTATAAATTAAACTTTTATTCTTTAAGCAATTACTTTTTTTCCCACATTTTATTTATTTTTTCTTTCTGAAATAAAAGAATGGTATTTTCTTTGCCACATTCAGTTCTCTTTCATCTAACACGTAAGTCAACAGACTGTACAGCAATTTTTTATATACCAACCACTTTGTTTAAAAATAAATTAAATGATTTCCTTTTTACTAAATAATATTGCACTGCTGGTACGTTTTTAAATAATAACTTCTAATTTGATCCAAATTCGGAATCTGAATATTTTTCAACAAAGTGAATACTGTACTTTGTTTAATATGCGCTTAAATTTATATTCAGTTACTTAGCAATTAATGGCTTTAAAATTTCTATCTTATTATGCATCAATTTTATTTATTAATTTGCATAATTACATCACAGAAATAATTTATTTGTAGTCATATGGATACCTACTTTTCTATTATATATATTCCTGTATTCTGTAATGCTGCTCCGATGAAGACTTTTTCACGGTTTCCCTGATTCTTCCAGGCTGTTGGTGCAACAGTTGCTAAAAACCAAATCTATCATTTGCATTTGATATCAAGCACAGATCCAGAAAATTTTTCAGGTTGGCATAAGAACTTTTTCAAGGAGCTGGTGTCTGTGGGTGGGTGAATGGGTGCTCCCAAATTTATGCCTATTTTAGATATTTCTTTTAATTCTTAATTTTATTTATTTATATTTTATATTTAATTATTTTTTTTATTTTGTGTACACTGCAGCAATACAAAATGTTGACTAAATTTTTAATACAAACAACAATTTATGCATCCTACATAATTATGTATCATTCAGTTACACTTATAGAGATGTTTTAAAAAAGAGAACAAAGAACATAATTAACAGCAATTTATAAATATTACATATCAAATGCAACTAAATAACTTAATTAATTACATTCTACTTTTACAGATTCTTTTTAAAATAAAAAAGGTAAAAATAGAAAAGATATTATGTATTTTTTTTACTGGATATATACTACATACTACATATATGTATCTCAAAAAATGAATGAGTGCCACAAGAATGTAATTTATCACTCATTTACTCCAGTTTTTTGTTCAACTTGTTATACAATTTTTCGCTTTCAGAAACATAAGTTAAATTTTAAATCGCAAATATCCAATCAATTTCAAATTGATTCTGATTGAAACATTGTTAATGTGTTGGCAAAAGATGTATATTATCAATATACAAACAATATAAAATGGGTTCAAACATGTGCACATCATTCAGTTCAGGCCTGATTCAGTTATATTCTATAACTTTTTGATGTTTTCAATCTAATGAGGCCTTGAAGCTATTTACAGATTTTTAGAAATTTTTCACTTTTTCTTTAAACACTGTATCATTTAGGTATAAAAATAGAGCCACAATTAAAAGAGTTAAGTTATAAAAAACTTACACACCACTATTACATATAGTAAAACATCCATCAAAACAATTTTTAAAAAAAATCTGCTGGACCTTAGGTGAACTGTTAGAATGCGAAGAGAAAATAATTACTTTAGGCTCTTGAAAATTAGGTTCAAATATGATTCTTTTCAGTGAAAACATCAACTTTTTTAGTTGAATTAATTAATTTTTTATTCAGTAAAGTTTAATAATCGAAGTGTTCGACTTTCTTCAGTGTTAACATATGAGGCTAGCTGACGATATTGTTAGAAAACTTGTATTTTGATTATTTCTTAAATTTTTGTTCAATTGAGGAAACTACACATTTTAATTCAAATATTTAAAAAAAAAAAAAACATAGGTTGGGTATGTTTCTGCATAGTACTGTATATATATATATATATATATATATATATATATATAAATAATTTGTAGAGTTGAATATTCAATAATATATATTATTATTATTCCAATTGATAAATTTTTATTTTTTGGACCACCCTAGTATACATTACAGGATAGAATAGTACAAAATATATAAATATTTATAATATTTATTTGTTACCATAATGTAACGGTTTGTTAGCATGGCTCATACTTGGTTTATAATAAATAATATTGTGCAGTGTTATAATGCACATTGGACCAAAAGCTAATTTGACGTTACAATTGTTAATGTACTAAAGTAAAAAACTATTGATAATTTTTAAATATTATTTTATTAAAATCAATCGCTACTCACAAATGCACTTAAGAAAACTTATGGAGAAGTATGCGCTTCAATGTCATGACAGTAAAATGATATAAAGACAGAAATGTGCAGGTATATTTTTTATGACCAAAGCTCAACGTGTGGGCATGCCGTGACCTGCTCAATCTCAAAATCTGCGACGAGCTTTGCAGATCACAGCATGCCCGCACATTGAGCTTTGTTCATAACATATATACTATAAAAAGTTTCTTATTTCAAGGGCAGATGTTCGACACATGACTTTTTCTTATAATTTAAAAGGATTTTTTAATGATTAGCTTTCTTTCTAAACTTTGTAATTCAATCTTTGATTGATTACTGCACATCTGATAACCATACAAACTACTATAAAAAAATCATACCATATGTATAAAACTTATACAAAAAAATGTTGAAGAACTATCAATAATAAAAATTAATTTCTGAGAAAAATGTATTGATTTCATGAAGGAAGAGAGAAAGAGCCATGCTTAGGGTTTAAGATTACTTGTCTACTGACCTATAGTATTATGCATGTAGAACTTGCTGTTCCCAGGGTGCTGGGATTTAAGGTTTCCTGTTTATGGTGTTGAACTTGTAGAACTTGCTGTCCCCAGGGGTGCTTAGTGTTTAAGATTTCTGGTCTATTATTTTCAGCACATGTATATTATTTTTGGGAGGCCATTATCCCAATGAATCCTGCCCAGATCTGTCCTTGGATATATACACTAATGAATTAAGCTATATTCAACATAAACCAATAAAGTATTTAAAATTTTAAAAACCTTACATTTGTATCTTTAGTTTTCTTCTTTTTTTCAGATGCAAGATATCATTCTTTCCTTTTGCAGTTGTTGAATAATTTAGATTGCTTTCTAAAATAGAACTGTTAAACTTCAATCTTACTGATCAAATTAAACAGACTTTATGTTTTTTTTAAATTATTTTATGAATATTTGAATTTGATTGCTTATTTTTAATTGCATTGTTATAAAAAATAGCAATTTTTCAATCTTTTGTTAAATGTGACGAAATATTTTTCTGTACTTAATTTTTATGTAGATTACAAACCTGTAAATATTGTTTTTCAGCTTCCCGTAATTTAAAAAATTTATGTATAAAAGATGTAGTGAATTAATGTAATGTAATTTAATGGTATCACGTATTTATATTTGTAATTGCATTAAAACTTCTTGCAAGAATGAGAGCATTCTAAAACACTGCTTTTTCTTTTAAAAAGGCTCAAATGTTATTGCTTACTACATTGTGATTTAGAAAGAAGCACAGATGTGAATGCAAGCGATACTTTATTAGGGAGTTATTGCATTCCATAGTTGAATTACACATACATTCATTCCATAGTATGAAGTGATAATGTTTTCTATGATATCCTGATAAATTTGTGTTTTACTATGAGAAAATGTTTGCATGTGCCCTTAAATGCACGTTAATATTTATTAGTACACAATTAAAAAATTCATCTTTGACTTGCAGTTCCATTATTTCTATGAAAAACCCTCTTTTAATTTTCATTCACTTACATTTTGAAATTTCTGCATAGCTGATATTTTTAAATGAAAAATTATACTGCCAATGCTGACAATCTGAAGATAATTTAAATTTTTTTGTTATCATCACTGTTAATACTGGATTGATAGGACAATCCAGTACTAATACTGGATTGTTAGGGGTATAATGATACATTGCCTTATATCATTCTGATATTCAAAGTATTTTTACATAAAGATTTGAAAAATTAGTTGGAAAACTTAGGCTTAAAAGAATCTTAAGATTTCAGAAAATCTTAACTCTAACTTGGTAGCAGTTCAAAGTCATTCTGTTCAGTATTTTTCTTATTTTTATCAAGATTCATGTTATTCATACCAGGATTTCTTTTGATTAACATTTTCATTCAAGTTCTGGCCCATCCATGTTTAAAAAAAACACTATGAAATAAAGTAGACTTTTACGTTTCCAATTCCTTTTTAAAAATTTCAATTTTTTGAAGTCTGTGATGAATTAAAGGTAAGAAAATTTCTGGTAATTTTAATTTGCTCTAGGTAATTTTAATAAAAGAAATCAACATTTAAAGAAGAACTGAAAAAGTGGTATCTTTATTTTATTGTACATTTTTTTAAGCTAGTATCTTTTAAAATCTATTTTATTCATTTGTGGCTTTTAAGACATTTTTTATCTGTCCGATTTTGATATGACAAGGTGGTAGAAAATATTTTTCCTGATTTAATTAGGGATTATCTTTTTTTTGACAATATCCTACATTTTTTGTGGTTGTTTTATGCCACTCAGTATTGACTGTTCCACTCACAAATAAAATAACACACTTTATATATCCTAATTCTCTGCCTAACAAAAGAACTATTATATAAAAATACCATACACAATCCTACTTTTTATGATTTTATTTGTTCAATAATTAATATCATAATATGATTTAAAAATGCTTTTAATTTATGTTTGGAATAATTTATTAAGGACTTATAAACTTATCTAATTGGAAAATTAATTCATTAACAACTATTTGCTAAATTTTGTAATTTTCTTCAGTAAAGTACTAAGGCAAACATTTACGTCAGCTTTGGACAGCCAAAAATTTTTGTATTTTACTGAAATAAATTTCAACCTTATAATCTTGCAGTTTTGCAAATTGATGCATCATCAGTCGCAGTGTACTGATAATGTTGTTGGATTAAAATACACTCATTCACATCTTACATCCTTGTAACATGTGGATGATCACACATTTACAGATCAAAATGTTATTCACATGTAGTTTTTTGCATTGTACTGCTAGACTATACCGCTACCAACTAATTACTGTAGTTAATTATTACTAACTTTAAATATGTATCAACATTTTTGTAGGATTTGAAGAAGTAACCATACATACTGATTCAGAATTTGTTGTAAAATGTGCAACATCTTGGTTAAAGAGATGGAAAGAAAATGGATGGAAAACGAAAAATGGAGATGATGTAAAGAATCAAATCACTCTAAAAAATCTAGATGAATCTATAAATTGCATGAAAAATGTATTTTGGGTAAGTTAATCTATCCTTAAATATGTATATATATATATATATATATATATGTATAATTTTTCTACAGTCAGTCTTTTCAAGACCCATATCCCTCTGTACTAATACATATTGTTTATATAATCCAACTTGATCCACCTAAATTCAGAAATTATTAATTAAATAAGATGACACCATATTTTTTTAATATCTTAACAATAGCGCTTTCATGGCAACCCACATCTTCAGCTGTAATTTACTTTTTTTTTATATAAAACTACATATACTTAAATACAATTAAATATATATAAAACATTTTTTAATAATATATGAAACATTTTTTTTATAAATTAAAATTAAAATTGAAATTCAAGAATTAAAATATAAAAATTATTTTAAAAATCGAAAAATAAAGCTTTTTTAAAATATATAAATTACAAAAATTAAAAATTTTTAATTTAAAAAATAAAAATTATTAAAAACTACATATATAAAAATATGACATCAGATTTGATAAAAAATTAAAATAAATAAATAAATAGGAAAAACGTACCAAACATCTTAGCCAATGTTATAGTAGTGTGGATTTGAATTAAATTGGATTTATGCATTATCATTATTTTTATCTGAAAACGTTCTGCCATCTACTGCAGTCTTTATAAGTGTCTCATCTTCATTAACTGTTTACAAGTTGATCCAGCTGAATTTCCTTTTATATTTATATATATAAAATTTCTCCAAAATGTCTAAACTTATTATTATTATTTATTTACATTATGTTTCTTGATTTCCAATATTTCCAAATTGATTTGATTATCAGAAATAGAATGTTTGTTGTTAATAAGGTAGTCAGCAATTAGATAAACTCAATTTTTCATTTTTGTAGTTTCTAACATGTTCAAGAAATCTGGTTTTAAAAGATCTACTAGTTTTGCCTGTATAAATATGGTCACAGTCATTACATTTTATTTTATAAATTCCACACAAATTGAATAAATTGTGTGAATCAGTATGGTTACTGTTTTTTAAAATGTTTTATTATATGGTAATTTGTCTTGTATGCTGGTTTAAATTTACTTTTATCATACTTAGTTATATTTTCAACAATGTTATCAGTATGCAAATATTTGAAGTATATGTTGTCAATTTTTTCTTACAGGATTTTGAAAATAAAATTATTTATGGCATTATTCATATTCATGATATCCTATTATGTTCTCGGTATATTGATGATTTTTAGGTTGTTTATAATCCTGTTATATACAATGAACATCTAAAAATTTTGAAAAAAACTAAATTATAATGTTTTGAAATTTACCTTTGAAATCGATATAAATAAAGCAATATTGTTAATATTAATATCAAAATTAATAATAAAAATAATCAATTTGTAATGTCAGTATATAGGAAACCCACAACCAATAAAACCACAATATGTAAATATTCAAATCATCCTTGCTCACACAAAATTAATACATATACAAACATGATTAATAGAGCGATTAATTGTACACAATATAATAAAAATAAATTAAACAAAGAAATGGATATTATAAAACAAATTTCAAAAATTAAATACTACAATTCTAATACTAATAAATGACACACAAAGAATTGACATAAATTGATTATATGACATGATTATAAAGACTGCAGTAGATGGCAGCACTTCAGATAAAGATAATGATAATAGATAAATCCAATTTAATTCAAATCCACACAGTACAATAACATTGGCTAGCCAAGATACTTGGTACATTTTTATTATTTATTTATTTATTTTAATTTTTTATCAAATCTGACGTCATATTTTTATATATGCAGTTTTAACATTTTTTTTTTTTTAAATTTAAATATTTTTAATTTATATATTTTACAAAAGCTTTTAATTTGTGATTTTTAAAAGAATTTTTATATTTTAATTCTTATAAAAAATTCTTTTTGTATATAATTAAAAAAAATTTTATATATATTTAATTGTATTTGAGTATAATATGTAGGTAGATATAAACACTTAAAAAGTAAATTACAACTTAAGATGTGTGTTGCCATGAAAGCGCTACTGTAAGACATAAAAAAATATGGTAAGTGTCATCTTATTTAATTTCTATACTTAGGTGGATCAAGTTGGATTATATAAACAATTTATATATATATATATATATATATATATATATATATATATATATATATATATATATATATATATATATATATATATACACGAGATGCGACAGTAAAGTAATGAGACTGATTTTTCTTTGCAAGATGTAGCAACCCTGCAGCTTGCATAGGCACACCATCTTTGACCTTGGTCTATAAGCTACTTCTAGTCCAAGCGGCACATTGATGCAACTGCTCAGTTGTGAGTTGTGCTGTAATAAGTGAACACGTGTTTGTCTCTCGTCACAGAAATGAAACCGCAAAATATTGCGCAACGGTATGCCATTTCTTGTTGCGTTAAATCGGGTGAAAACTCGACGACAACTTATGGTAAGCTTCAGAAGGCTTTTGGAGAGGAGGTTATGTCAAGAGCTCAAGTTTTTCGGTGGCATTTAGTGAAGGCAGAACGAATGTTGAAGATAAAGACCGCAGTGGACGACCATCAACCTCACGGACAGATGTCAACTTGACCAGGGTGCGTGAAATCGTACGATCTGATCGAAGATTATCCGTGAAAATGATTGCAGAAGAACTCAACATCAATCGAGAAACGGTTCGTCAAATACGAGTATTAACTGAAGATCTTGGTATGAGAAAGATTTGTGCAAAAATGGTTCCCAAAAATCTCACACAACAACAGCGAGAAACACGGAAAAATGTGGCAGCCGATCTGTTAGAGCAAACGGAAATCAATCCATATTTGTTGAGCCGTGTTATCACTGGTGATAACAAATTTTTTCAATACGATGCAGAGACAAAACGCCAAAATTCCCAATGGTGCTCAAAGGGATCACCCAGACCAAAAAAGCTGAAATGCATGCTTGTTAGCTTGTTCGATTCCAAGGGAATGGTTCATAAAGAGTGGGTGCCTCCTGGAGAAACAGTTAACCGATATTTCTACAAAGAAATTTTAGAAAGACTTCGTAAACGAGTTTTTCGTGTCCGTGCCAACATGGCTGATAATTGGATTCTGCATCACGATAGTGCGCCATCCCATACTGCTCTGTCAGTACAGCAATTTTTAACCTCAAACCGAATTTCAGTACTACCACAGCCACCTTATTCACCAGATATCGCTCCGTGCGACTTTTTTCTCTTTCCAAGAGTCAAAACGGCGGTCAAGGGACACCATTTTCAAACAACACAATATGTCCAAAAAGCTGTGACGAGGGTCTTGGAGGATATTACAGAAGATGAGTTCCAGAAATGTTACCATCAATGGTAGAAGCGCTGGAATAAGTGTGTGCAATCAGAGGGGAACTAATTTGAAGGAGACAACACTAAACATGACTAAAACGGTATGCAACATTTTTTTTCACATCAATCTCATTACTTTATTGTCGCACCTCGTATGTATATATGTATATATATATATATATATATATATATATATATATCAAACTTATTTTGTTTTTTTGTAATATGGATTTTCATCACGTAACGGCTTCATCCATTGATTAGTATATGATTTTATTGTGTCTAAATTAATTATGTATTGGAAAATTAAGTCGTAATGATTCAATTTTTTTTTTCTAGAACAAAGTTTATTATTATTATGTTCGTTTATTTAGTTTTATCAAATAATAATGTATCAATTAAGTGAAACCGAAATATACGAGTATGTACGAGTATGTCCTTTAAACGAGGAATGCGATTTATTTAATAGTAGATTTCAAAACAGAGAACTAATAAGTAAATTATGACGACTAAGGCTACAACGATTTGAAGAAACCGATACTGTACGAAATCTTTCTCGCACCGGAAAACTAAGAATTGCCACTAACGAAGCAAAATTGTTAAATATTTTGCAAACGTTTGTTCAGGACCCTCATTAAACGATTCGGAAAAATATGATCCAACATGACATTAGTCGTGTTGGATATTTTTCAATTAACAAACTTTTTAAAAGTAATTATTTTCACCCTTATACGCTACACCCAGTGCAAGAAGTTTCAGAAGATTTTGATCGTCGTGTCGAGCTGTAATGCAAACGTAGACTTGGGCGCAAATTTTTCTAATACAATCGTATTTACAAATAAAACTACGTTCTTGTTAAACGGTTATATGAATCAGCTTAGCCCATGTTAAACGGCTTTGTGAATAGGCATAACTATCGATACTGGAGTAATAATAATCCCAGATAGACGTTAGAGTCGTACAGAGTACTCTGAGAAAATAAACTTTGTGTAGGAAACGTTCCTTTAAAACGTCTATCGATAATAATCGTATTGTAGGACCTTTTATTTTAGATAGAAATTTTAAAGAAGATGCTCGTTCCAACTTGTTAGCCGATAGAACTTTACCAAACATCAAGAAAAAATTTGGACAGCAATCTGATAACTTATGATTTCAGCAAGGTTGAGTTTTCTCCACCTCACTATTATCTAAAGGGATGGCAAATTTTAAATGAAACGTTTCCAGACAGCTGGATAGGTCGTAGAGGAGCCGTAGAATGGCCTGCCAGGTCTGCAGATCTTTCACCTGCAGATTAATTTTGGGGTTACTTAAAACATTATTTTTTTTGTGGGCGAAAAACGCCTGGGCGTTATCATCGCCCGGCAGTTATTATTAAAAGGGTAAAATAACTCTAAAATAATAAACCATACAAGGTGTAAACGTAATATTAATCATATAATAAAAATTTACTAAAACAGGCCAAAAAGACAAAATAAAACCCAAAACTAATATCACAGCTAAAGTTGATAAAATATGAAAGATAAAATAATAGAATAAAGAAAGTATAAAAACTTACCTAACTCCGACGGGTTGTGCAAAAATCCCCTCCCCGGATAGTAAAATTAAACACATAGAACTAAAAAATCAAATCGAAAATAAAGGTTAAAATTATTTAAAAAACTCTCCTTACAGAAAAACATATATGAGTATATTAAATCCTTTGCAGTAACCCAGTACTATGCAAAAAGATAAACATCAGTTCCAAAATCCCGCCATCATTGCACAAGATATCACGAATGCTGCTGGGTATATTAAACTGACGACGCGTCGCCGCATAACATATGCAGTCCACGAGAATGTGGTGTACAGTCATGCGGCAGTTGCATCGTGTGCACAGGGGTGGGTCTTCTCCTGACATTAAATATTCGTGTGTGATCCTCGTATGCCTCAACCGTAACCGGCAGAGGACCACTTCCTCACGACGAGAGTTCCTGCAAGAGGAACCCCACGGCAACACTGAATTTTTAATCCGTCGAAGTTTATCATCGACGGCAGTCGTCCAGCCACTTTGCCACCTTGCTTGCAGTGATTGTTTTATACGATTGATAAAATCAAAGGTAGTAACTCGGGTGGTGAAAGGAGGCTGAACACGCGCTTCTTTCGCACCAGAATCTGCCCTCTCGTTACCTAGAATTCCAACATGGCTAGGGATCCAGCAAAAACCTACCCCCCCCCCCCCCCGTTTCGTTTATCTAACTCAGCCATTTTATCATAAATGCCAACGACGACAGGATGTCCGGAATAAAGGTTTTCCAACGCCTGGAGAGCACTGTACTTAAAACATAATGTACACAAAACAAAACGTATAAAATATGAAGATTTGAAAAGATGTATCGGTGACCGATTTGCAAGTATATCACCAAACATGGTACAAGTTATAAAACTGATAATAATTAAAGTTAGCGCATAAACAAGCTGTAAAAGGGAAGCGTTTTGAAATTATTGTAAAATGATATATATGCTTTGAAAATTTATTTTTAGCATTTAAGTACATTTTAAAATTAGATATTGCGATAATTAAAATAAATAATACCAGTTAATCTTTTGACCTTGCCATTTAATTTACAACACGTTGCAAATTATTAGTTATTGTTTATTAATATTATTTATTATGGTGAAGGCTGTTATTATTGTGTTTGGGTCATTTATTTCAACATTCACAGTTTATAGTTTGTTACTGGATGTAATTGTAAAGGTAATAGGAAATGAAGAAGTTACTAAGCGAACTTTAATTCGTTTTATTACTAACGAGATTTTTCCGTTTTTGTAACTTTGCCTATAATTTGAAAGGTATTTATCGAGAAACGGTTTTCGTTATCGGTTTTCTCTTAAAATTCACATTAAGATCATTTATCTATTACTATCCTCCTTCCTATTTAAAAAAAAAGTTTGATCAAACGAGTTGATTCAAGAAGACGGCGAAAATTACAAATACACCGTAAAGAAGTAATTTTGTAATTTATACCTAATAGTATCCCTTAGTTTTGAAATACGAAGCCATTTTCACGGGATAGTTTTAAAGAAGATCCTTAATTTCATATCGTAAATACGAAGTAAATATTATGATGTTGGTTTAATAAGATCTAGTATTTCCGTAAACAGAAAACGTCAATTACTCAAACGGTCAGGAGATAAAGAAAACCCCGATAAATGAATTTGAATGATTGTTTCAAATCGCAAATGTTTTTCCTCATTAATGCTCTTCTCTAACCGAGAACAAATCGGTTTTTATGATACTATTAGGTTACGAAAAATTAAAATTTGCGAAATATAAATTAAAATGATCAGTGGCTTTTAGTTGTGAAGCAAACAATATATTAAAAGCAAATAATAAAAAAATAATGCTTTTTAAGTTATTCTTTAAATTCCGACTTTTATAACTCGACGCAAAGTGAAACGTGTACCGGCAACTTATTAATACAGGTTGATCTCAAAAAGTCACATTTGAAACTTAAAATGTTTTTATTATGATTTAACAATTCAATAATATGAATGTAAACATTTCAACATCATCAACTGCGCATATCAAAGTTAAATTTCTCGTTTAAAAACCGTTTCGCTTACATTATTTGAAAAAAAATTATCTTACTTTTTCCATGCAGGAAATTAATTCATACTCATACCATGTTATGTAAATTGAAGGGAGTTTAAAAAGTGGCGCAACCTTTTGGGAAACATAACATAATTAAATACAACGTTGCGTGCTCTTAAACACATGTTACGTTTGTTGAGAAATTGCAGCGACACATCGTTCAATTTCGCTCTACAGTTTGAGAATGGTGTGAGGATATTTTGTAAGCGGTATCCTTAAGGTATCCCCACAAGAAAACATCAGGAGGAGATAAACCAGGAGACCGAAAGGGCCACAATCCCTTCAAAATCACTTTTCCATGAAAACGCTGATCCAAGAAAGTCATAGTATTGTTGTCTGTAAGAGCCGAAGCATCGTCCTGCTGAAACCGCATGAACATCAGCCGGTCCGCAGGTATAGCGTTTACAAATTGTTGCACCATCTGTATGGAGCGCTCACTGTATCGTGAAAGAATGTCATGAAGATTCGCCTACGCGATATTGCACACCGATCACCCGTTTTTTGTGCGTGCAGAGGAGACTCGTGAAAACGATGTGGATTTTCCGTACACCAAACGCGTGAATGCTGGCATTCACGTATCCATCAAGATGGAACCGTGCCTCGTCAGACCGAAACCAATCGTCGAGTTCTTTTCCATCTGGCGTTACAGATGACATGGACCGCTGACAGAAAGCTACACGTTTGTGTCTGCAGGTAGCAACTGATGAACAACACGAGTTCTGTGCGGATACATCTTTAAACACTTGCGAAATTCCGTGTGGGTACTACTGATGGAGACAACAGAGCGACAGGATAGACGTCGCAAAGACTTCTTGGGACTAACAGAATATGCGGCTTATACGTCGATTTCTCTGGTGTTACCAATTTTGGTCAACCGCTTTTGACTGCATCTGCCAAATTTTGTGTCTCTTGGTACTTGTCGTACAGCCGCTTGATGGAGAACTTGTTTGATGCATCCACACCGTATTTTTCTATAAAGGCATTCTGGGTTTGGGCATAACTGCCACATCTAATTAACGTATTGTAAGACGATGAATATTCCCTACTGCATTGTGTAACCCATTTTTTCTCAATTAAACCAGCAACAAAAGAAGGATTCTTCCATAACGTCACTTTTTGAACACCTCATAAAAATTACAGATTAAACTGAGAATTCCTTCTCATCTCCTTTTTGAATCCTTCTTGAATTTGTCATGGCTCTAACTAGAATGAAATTTCAGATCGCAAACCGAGTATTTTTGTTATCCATTATTATAATTTATGTATTAAAGTATATTTTTTCTACTAAAACAAAACTTGATTTAATTTCAAAAAAAGATTTTTTTTTAAATTAAATTTATTCCGAATTCACCCAATATGAAAGAAAAATTAAGAATAAAACTTATAAGACCTTTTTACGCTTTTAAATCTCACGTCGATTCAACAATTTTACAGTAGTATTACCGCAAAAACTGTACTCAAATCTCAATCTGTTTTATCACTACTGATCGTTTAAAATTATAAAATAAACTAGAATAGCTAGCTTACTTTAAACGTCATTACACACTGACTTTCATTTTTCTTTAAGATACAAGAAATACATACCTACCATCGTGCGTAACTTACTATTTATCTATTGATATAATCGATTATCTAATGCGGTAACTAAATAGTACATCGATTACTTGATAGATAGTTGTACTTAGTCGCAATTTAAGCTACATAAACGTTTAAAAACGTATTAGAAAGTTATTTTAAAGCGTGAATATAGTCTGATAAACGATTCATTTCTATTTTTCTCATAAAACCCTACGTAAAAAACGTCACAAAATATTAGTAAAATGAGTTGAATTTTTTTTTTCATTTCAGAACTGGTAAAATTTTAATTAATTTCTTTTCCAAAAAAATAAACTAAATAAAGTATGATTATTATTACAATTTTTATTTATCTGGAAAATAATCTGTTATGACAAAACTATCTACTAATAATAGTTTGCAAGCAGTAAAAAAAAGTTGATTTTGTTGGGTTATGGGACGATCAATCATACATTATTTCAACAGCACCAAGTAATTTCAACAGTACAGTACAGTTCACAAGTTATTTCAACAGCATCAAAACCTTACAAAGCATCCTTTCATTTGGATAAGCAGCATTAAAAAAAATAAGAAAATTGGACTCTGCACTAAGAAAAAAAAGTAAAAAAACAAACAATAATATGTGGCAAAGAATTTTCAGGGGCTATACACCTCACCCCGTTAAATAAAATTTATTAAATTAACACTAGTTGGATTTTCCACGGTAGAAACTATCCTGAACAAATTATATGTCCTGATGAGAGACTGGGATATTTTATTTCATAAAAAAAAAATATTTTTCTTTCGGTTGCAGTTAGTTAAATTGTAAGGTCAAAATAAAATGTAAAAGAAAATAATTACAAAACGAGAGAATTTTTTTTAACTTCTAATCTCTTAAAATATATGCGATAGATAGCCAAGTTATAAAACTCAATTAAATCCAAATTATAGCAGCAAACTCGCTAATTAATTAACACACTAGTTGTGTTAGTGAGTGTGCTACCATCCTGACCCAGGATGTATCCAAGGTATGGTAGTATCCAAGGAAGACACCCAAGCAAGGGAAGACACCCGCCTTGTGACAATCCCGGTCGCCCACACATCCCCTCCGTTCTTAGTCCTTATGGGCATTACCGGAGGTCGTACTTTAGACCCCTCTAAATTTGATAACAAAACACAGTCATCAATTTGGTCTCTGTCAGGATGCCACCGATGCAAATGCTTCGGCAGTCATTTCCCTCAGTGTACTTACATAACCTACTATCGCCTTCGCATGGCCTCTTCCAAACACTACCACCTATTGTAACTTACAACCCTCAATTACCCAAATTCGATCTGGGAAAACACGATCCCCGCGCCTTCCTCTAGCACCGAAGGTTTCACACAAAAATTCTTCCTAAATCTAACTTCATAGACTATGCACTCAGATCACTATTACACCGAGTCAAATAGTGGATAGCACCAAAAATGCGAAACAGAGCAACTTCATGCCTCTTGCGCTGATGGTATGAGGTCTCACCTACTTCAGTATCATCAGGCGGTAAATCGTCAAGTAGTCTGTGTAACATTTCAGACGTGTCTAAAATTACACCGAGCCGGGTCGAGACAGAGGACTGAAGAACGTCCTTTCGTCGTTTGTGTCCCAAGATCCTGTATACAACTCTCCAGGGATCGTTGTTCCCCTGTTCATGCACAAAGAAACGCCAGAAATCCCTCTTCGCTGTCCGAACTCTGTGAAAATATCGAGATCTAAGATCTCTATATTCGCCAACAAGGACTGCCCGCTGTTCCGGATTACTCTTACGCTGAGATATATATCTGCAGTGAAAAAAAAAATACAGATCATGCCACTCAGAACACAACTACCGTTCAAATAATGGGAAGTATTAATAAAAATGAGTAGGAGCTCTTTCAACATTTCGAAGTAGCTTCTCAATTTGGTATGAATAAAATGGACGAGAAAAAGCTGGATTACGGAGAATCTATTCAAGTGTTGAGTGCATCCTCTATTGTTCGTATTAAAAAAGAAGGAAAATGATCTCGTTCCATCGAGAAGGTGTTCAAGATATTTTGCGTTACCTCATTCGTACAAAGAAGACTTGTAAGCACATAATGCAGTTTTAGTATACAAGAGAAGTTTACAAAACTCGTAGGAATACACGAGAAGATGACTATTGGTTTTTTTATAGATTAATTAAAAAAATACGGTATGGGATACTGAACAATTTCTCGGAGATATTGCTAAAAGTAGGAACAATGAACTTACAAGTACAGAAAGAAGACGATTTTCCTTCGATACATCTAGGATCCAGGATTTCAAACTAGAGAAGGACATAAATGTAACTATCACAAAAGTTATTCAAGCAATAATGAAAAAATTAGTGCTCGGATTATAGATTTCCATAGTATGGAAGAATTAAAAAATGTGAATTCAAAGTGCGGAAGAAATATGATTTCCCTTTTACCATAGAGATTGTCAACTAAACGTCGATCCTTATAGTAAAGCCTTACAGTCCATCGATATGGATACATTTCTTTCTGATCATCAGTGTTTCAAGCGTTGATGTCTCTCGATCTGGCTTGGTGCACGACTGTCAAAAAGTTTTAAAAATCAGATCTACAGAATAAAGCAACGAATCAGTTAATGTTTTTTTTTTTGATCGGATGATTTTTGAAAATCGGATGGAGCCGTCGGCGCTGTATGATGGATGTAAGATGGCGCTGTATGGTGGGTGATCAAACACTTCCCAACGAAAATGCTGCAGGAGCTTCTTTGTTACAGCTGCAGTGTGCGGCCGAGCATTGTCATGGAGAAAGGCAATGCCTGATGACAACATTCATCTCCGCTTATTCTGAATCGCCCTTCGTAGACGTTGAAGAGTCACGCAGTATGAGGCTGCAGTGATGGTCGTGCCACGTTTCATGAATTCCACCAAGAGAACTTCATTCCGATCCCAGAACACCGTAGCCATACACTTTCTGTTGGAAAAGGTTCGTTTGAACTTCTTTGGTTTACTGGGAGAATGAGAATGCATCCACTGTTTGGATTGTTCTTTTGTTTCTTCAGTTTCGAAATGGACCCATGCCTCGTCCCCTGTGACAATTTTGTTCAAAAAATCTTCTTCATTATGGTAGCGCTGGAGAAACGTTAGGGAGGCGTCCATTCTCATTGTTTTGTGATGGTCGGACAGCATCTTGGGAACCCATCTCGCACACAGTTTGCGGTACTGAAGTCTCTCACTCACAGTGGTGTAGAGAGATGACCTTGAAATTACAGGAAACGAATCACTCAATACAGAAATTGTGAACCGACGATTTTCTGGAATCGCCTCATTCACTCGCTCAATGAGATCATCGGTTGAAAGTCGCTTCCTTCCCTGACCGCCTGCATCATGAACATCTGCAGGTCCTGCTTTAAAGTTCCTGCACCATTGTCGCACTTTGCTGTAACTCATTGAAGTTTCACCGTACAAATTATTAAATTGGTTGATGAATTTCAGCTGCATTACACCCCTCGGCCTGAAGAAATCGAATACCGCACGCACTTCACACTTGGCGGGAGATGCTACTGTTGTAGACATGTATACGTCCTAGCTGCGTGTTCAGAACTAAACGAAGTGACGTGACGTGATTGAAGGCCATACTAGAGACGCTGCGCAACACATATGTGCAAAGGTTCATCCGATTTTTGCGCGGGTTATTATTTCACCACCGATCGGACCTTGAAAAAAAAACCCTGTTAATAATACACAGCTAGTCGATTATTGTTAATGTTTAATATTAATTTGGATATTTCGTTTCTGTTCACTTCTTAAAAACATATTTGAAGGATTCTTCTGTAAATGTCTGTAGATGTCTGTGATTTTAACAGCACATATTAATTAATTTGAGTATTTTTGTTTTGATTTCTCAAAGTGATGTTTTTTATAAGAGATTTTTATTGTAATGTTTATTATTTGGTTTATACATGGTACTTGATAAGTTATATTGTGTTTGTATTTGATTTATAGTATATTTTGTTTTCTATAAATTATTTACTTTCTACTTTGAGCAGTATTTAAGTAATATTGTTTTACATGTAAATTATGATTTTGATAAACATTTTTTGTTTGCTTACCCTGTGTTCATCATTACTCTTGCTCTTGTTTTTACTTTTGAGAGCAGCTGTGTATTATTAGAAATTATTATTGTACCTATATTTTTAGCTTTTTATTATATTTGTATTATTGAATTGTATAATATTATATCTATTCAAGAGAATATTAAATAAATAAATTGTGATGCTGATGATTTATCGTACATACAAATATGCTTGTAGATATGTATTTATAAGTAAACAATTAATGTTTCTTAAGGAAATTTAATTGTGTATTTGGTGAAAAGTCAAACATTAATTTTAATTTCAAAAAACAATCTCTTTTCTTATTGCAAATAAAAAAAAAATGGCCAAACCCCTTTTACTCAGTCTGCTTTGGTAAGAAATTTTGCTACATTTTTTGTTCATGATGGTTGATAATGAAAATTATTTAAAACTGTAAACTACTGAAAATATGATTTTATCAAAAGTGACTATAGTCACAAGAGTGACTGAAAATGTTTTGAAATAAGTTATTAAAAGCATTAAATTTATATATTTGGTTTGGGTAATCATTACAAAGGGTATAATTTTAAATAATGAGAAAAAATTAAATGGTAAGCAAGCTGACAAAAAAAAATCTAACAAATAAGAAAAAATTTGTTGAACTTTTCAAACTTTTTTTTTCAAAACTGAGCTTCTCTTATTTTTTATCTAAAAAGTTTAATTGTTAAAATAAGAATACAAAATAGCTTATAAGAATGGATATCCATTTTAAAATGTACCATAACATTTTTTTAGTAAAAATTACAAAATGTAGTGAACATGATTACATTACTTTTAACACAAATTATAGTGAAACCTTGTGATATTCATATTCATTCAGTTCACCAAAAATAGGTAGTCGATGCATTGACTGATTCAGGAGTTCAAATCCAAGTCAGGTTAGGAATTTTTCACTAAATTTATTATTAAATTCACAACTTATATAAACAATATAATCAAATTAGAATTAAACTCTTTCTACTTATGTGAATAGTGTAATCTGTAATTTGTATTCTTATAATAGCTTAAACTTCAGTACCGATGCATAACATTTGATTATTTCTTATATAATGTTGACTATAATTTTTTTTAACAGGTACATGATAAAGCGTCTGATACAGAAATGGGCTATAAAGAAGCATTCTCTCTAGCCCAGAAAGGAGCTAAAGTATATGCTTTACAAAATAATATACCTGAGTATGATACTGATATTATTTTTAAAAATAATAACAATAAAGATAACAATTACAAATATAAAAACAATAAGAATCCTTACAATAAATCATTTAAGAAACGCAATTATAACTATAATTATAAAAATAATGCAAGACAGAATAATTACAATAAGTGGTATAATGGTGGTGGAGATAAGTACAATTGAAATGTTAACATTATAGAGTTGGTTAGAATTATAAAAAGGTAGATTGTTGCGAATGGCAACTTTACCATCAAATTTTGATTTTTTATTTACTGATTATGAGTAGCACATCAGTATTTAATGTAAAACAGGAGAAATATTAATTACTGTGTTTAATCATACTGCGAATAGCATATTTTAAGAGCTTATAAAAAATATATAAACAACAAAAAATATGATATAAAATAATTTCTTCCTTCATAATGTTAAAGATTAAAGAAATTGTTACTATCTGAATTCATAAGTTTCTTTCTATATATATTCTTTATTGGTAAATAAATTAGAAAATCATCATCTACCACTATGATGAAATGTAACATTTTATAAACAATAAAGAGAGTTTTTATATTCTCGAAGCTATTTATTAAATAGCAGTAAAATGTATGTCCTTTTAACGTTTCTGTTTCTACATGTTAACATATGTTTCTTTTTAAACATAATTTTGTGAGTAAAATATTTACTATATCGCACTGAAAATAATAATTAATTACTTTTTTAATATTAAAAGTTTATATTTATAGCAGCAATATTAATTTATTGCCACACAGACATTAAAATTTTTTATTCACCTTTTTTTATTCACATTTTTCATTACATTTATGATTACTCAGAAAAGTAAGAAGAGAAATACTACACATATATTCTTTTTTTTATATTATTTATAGTAATTAAACTGACTTACCGGAAGAGCATATTAATTAGGAACAGATTGTTAACACAAACTTAGAACTATGATGCATTTCATTTTCAATTAAGAATTACGTAGTCCTCTCCTAAAAAAAATTCTGTTATCTTAACAAATTTAAAATATTTGTTAAACCATTTTTATTTGATATTTAAACAAAAAAAATTAAGTAGTACATAACTGAATAAAAAGGTGAATGTAACATGCCTGTATGCAGTTATTTTTAACTTTAAAAACCAGTGGATAAATTAGCAATACAAAAAATACTGTAATAATAATAATCACCACAAAATTTTATATGAATCCATAAATTTCATTATGATTGTGAAAAATATCAATTATGTCTTGTTTATTTGAAAAACAAGATGCAAATTGGAACTTGTGGATTCAAAATATGGAAACAGGGGAAGTAATCTCCAAACAACTGTGTAGATAGTTTCGGTGTATAATAAAATTATATTTTACTCATGTATCAAGCTGTTATTAGTCCATACACCCATTTAAATATCAACAACAGGTTCAGCATCTGCTGGTGATAGTATGAACCTTTCATATATAATTAGTTTTATAACAACACAACCTCAAATGCAGTTTTTATAAACTCATCCGTAATTAGAGACCAAATTTTGTTTTGTATAAATGATTTGGTAATACATATATATTTTAAAATAACATACAAAATCATTTAACATTACAACATAAAATTAAACTGTGGAACAAAAATATAACACAATATACGTAAAACATTTTAATGTAATTGACTAAGTATTATACAATAAACAACTACACTAATGTACGCTTTCAAAACAAGTTGATGTTGATGAGGCAGGATTACATGGAAATGTTTTAGATGACATATAAAGATAAGATAATCTGTATATATGAGTGTTACCTAAAGTTTCCAAAATTAATAAAAACAGAATAAATTAAATTACTATAAAAATTCTTGGCCTTCTTATCCTTCAAAGTTCTTTTCCATTACTGCTATTTTTTCCATGACTGGAAACAATTCTGGAAGTTATTTCTTATCAGTGTCCATTGCCTATAACAATTCAGTCTGGATGTCTTTAGTGGGCTTAAAATGCCATCCCTTAAGTTTCCATTTCATTTTTGGAAAATAGAAAGACTGCATATGGTTAGGTCTGGTGAGTAGGGAGGATATGATTGACTGTTGTGTTAATAGTCAAACATTTACACACAACTGATATGTGGATGTCCATGATATTCATATCCTATGATGTCTATGAGAGTTAACAGTGAACAATTACATAAATCTTATAATCATTTTTTTTCTCTTTTTCTCATCAGAACAATGAAAGAAATATATAGTAAAACCTTTTACTTTCCCATCTAGGTAGCACTATAACAGATCTATAGCTCTAGAAGGGAAAGTATTGTAATTGGTTCAATTTTTACCATATGCAGTTTTCACTGGATCATAACATTTTGACACCTAAGGAACCCAAAAAACTGGATGGAAAGTTTCCGGACGTTAATGTTCATATGTACTTGTGTTCGGTTGTTGGCCTCTAAATCACGTTTTATCTCTAAAACTACTGGACCGATTTTGATCAAACTTAGTCAGATTACTTCTATATATGGGGCATTATGTCATTAAACTTTCAACTTAAAAGGTCAAGGGGGTGAGGCATAGAATGAAGTCTCCCTCAATATCTCGATATTTCGCCTAATTAAGGTCATATTTTTCTTAGGCACATTTGTTAACAATTAAAAAATAACAATATTTATAACAATAATCTTTATCCCACAAAATAAACAGATTACAAGTGAAAATGAAATTATTTACAGTTATAAATTGTTAATGTAAAACCTTAATAGACATACAATCAAACAATATAAAATAGAAGTAAATTAATAAAAGTAAACAATTATTACATAATCTTGTGGAACTAGGTACCCCCTATAGTAATAACTGTATTAGAGATTACCATCCATTATTTTTCAGTGAGTAAAATAATAAACTAATTGTTTATTTAATGGTCAATATTTGCAAAAAACGTTTTGCAAAATCGGACACCCACCTCAAAAAATGCTGTTGCAGTCATCTGCTATGATGTGACTACAGGTGAGCAGTAGAATTAAATAAATGAATAATATTTAAACTGTAAAAAAGTAACTCAGTCTGGCTGGATCTTGAACTCCAGCACCAGGTCGACTCGGTACCTGGTACGTTAAGCCTTGCAGCTACACCGGTCTGCCAACCATATAAGCAAAATTTTTTCTATGTAAGTTGTGAAATTACATTAGTTTAGTTAGTGCCATCTGTCGCCCCAAGTACCGCCACAACTGCATGAATTAATTACATTGTGTGTCTTCGCTTAGGTTAGAATTATTGAATTAAATAAATGAAAAAAAATTGTATTTTCTAATTAAATGATAAATATATTAAGTTGTGTGTGTAAGCCGTGAATCAGAAACAATCCACAGTTGTAGGACTTTCTTGGAATACGGCTTTAGCCACATGACAGGAAAGTTCTCTCTTAACTGTGTTGTTGTCAGCTTTTTAAAAACAAATTAAAGAAAATTGACACTTTTTAAATATGTGAAAATAATATTTGTGAAATAATTTTCAGAGCTATTATACAGTCTGTCATTAATGGTGCTTATTCTAGTAGTTCAGAACCTTCTTACTACTGACTTTTAGTATGTTTGGACTATGTTGTGTTTCTTCGTTTGTCATGTTTTTGTTCAGTTTTTTATGTTTGTAAATTTCTTACTGTTTGAGCATGTGTGACTAAACTTTTTATGTTGTGTTTAATATTTTTTTTACAAATACAAGTGTTCTATTTTTATATGTAAAGTTTGTTTCTTTTGTTGCATGATGTGTTATGAGCTCTGGGTAAATATGTGTCATCAGAACAAAGATTTATGTGTTTTAAAATTAATTTCTAATTACAAACTGATGCAAAATTTTACCTATTGAATATTTTTTTATTTCTGTCAAAGCCATTCTTGCTACTTTCCTTCAACATTTCCCAAGGTAAAGTCTGGTTAAAAATTCCTGCTAAGCAGTTCTTTGATTTAGTTTATTATTTTTAAATTAATAGTTTTTTTTATTACTTAATTAATATTTAGTTGTATTTTACTTAATTAATACAAGAAATAATTTAGAGTTCAGAACTTCGTATAAATATTTATATAGCAGAAGTTTTGAAAATAAAAAAAAATTATTTTAAATCAAAGAAGAAAAACGTGATTCTAGTTCAGACTTTAATGGTAACATACTAAAATCTTCAGAGTTAACTTCTTCTACATATACTCTGGTAAAAAGAATAGTTATCAATGAAAACATTATTGCTCTTGCATAATATTTTCATCCATAATTTCACTTTCTCCAAATTAAAAAAAAAAATACAGTTTCAATTTATAAAATAGCTGTCTTGTTTTACACCAAATTATCTGCAGTTGATAATTTCAAGTTTGAAGCTTGCATTAACTTCATGAACATTATTATGCTAAAAACTCTGGAATAGTGATCTAGTAAATGGAGTCAAGATCAAGGGTCAAGGATGAGGTAGACAAAGGAAAGTAATTATTCTTCTCTGGAATACCGTTCTTTTAATTTCAGTTAAAGATAACAAACAGACCCAAGTAATTTCCAATAAGCCCTCAAAAAAATACTGTAATGACTAAAGGGATACTGCAGAAATACTAATGGGAAATCTACTATGCATGTTTTACTGAAGAAGTCCCCAATGTATTTGATAGGTCCAGAACTATAATTGTAATAGCTAGTTATCTTTCATTATTAGATATTTAAGAGCAAGCACAAATCTCAAAGTAAAATTTCTTGGTTTTCAGAAATTATCTTTATAGACATTTTGTTTGCCCAGAAAAATTTCTGGGCAAACAAACTGTTAATCAATGCTAGCTTGTTAATCAGTAAAACGGAGTTTAGCTTTAAAAATTTATTTCATTTGTGAGCATTCCTTAATTATTCCTACACGGTTAATGTGCTTCATGTATTATTCTGTATAATGATTCTTAAATGCATTTCATTCATTTTTTTATTAAAAAATGTTGAATACTGTGTTTTTTGGTGAACTACATTTATAGGTTTTCATGGTCTGAGGAAATTTGAATATTCTATTAATTGTTTCTCAGGCAGTAACAATCTCTCTCATTTTTTTACCTTAAATTAGTAAAACAGAGATAACAAATGACTTAAAAGAAACTTAACAAAAAAGTTCCGAAGGTAAGGAGTTCCAGGTATTAGAAAAGGTGAAGGTTGTTTATTATATATTATATAATTTTTAATGACTTTCTTCTCTTCAGCATTTGCACTTTTGCCGAGTGCAATAGTTCTGAAAAAGTTTCAAAAATGTTGACACGTAGGATATATTGTTTCAAAATAAAGAAAAACTTATTATTATGAAAATATAGGCATTTTTATTTTTCATTTAGATATTTGATTTGCCTGCTGAGTGTAAGGCATTAATATCAAGAATTGAGCTTGTTGAAATTAAGCATCATTGCTGATTACAATATTAACAAATAATACTAAATAAAATATTAATACACCTGAAGTAAACATTAATTGTACCATTGAAAGTAATATGTGGGGATATAAGAATAAATATGTTTCACCAATATGTAGGAATTGGTGAAAAAATATGTTTCTAAGTTCTCCTCATTAATAAACAACACTAATGTTCTATTTAAATAGTTCCCACAGACATTTGATTCAGTTTTCAAGAAAGTGTTTTTTGTAACAGAAAAAAATTATCTTTTCTTAAAAATATAATTTTGTTCTGTGCCAAAAAAAGGGTTTTTCAATTACAAAGGACAAAAAAACATTACCTCTAATGTGAACTATGTCTTTGATCTAAGACCTAAGACCTAATGTCTAAGACCTATGTCTCTTTGTGACACTAATAAATAATTAATGTTCAACAAGAAAGTATTTTGTTTTATCATCTAACACTTTGTAAAGTATATTTTCACGTAACATTAAATTAATTAGAAAATCCTAAGAATTTTTAAAATATTCAGGAGTTCTAAATTAAATTTTTGAATATATTTAATGTTTTTTTTTTTTTTCATTTTTTGTGGCTGCATAGGATCACTTTAGTCAGTTCATTATCCAAGTCTCTTGGATAAGAAGGAAATGTTCAAGCCTTGCGATCATTTCAGTATATTTTCATAAGTTCCAATATCCATGCCCCTTCTGATGTTGAAAATATTTGTGTTGTGAGTTTCTTTCTTGTGAGTATAAAGCGAGTGTTTTTGTCCTTCATTTTTTTTTTGTTTAATTTTATCTTCTTTGTGCTGTTTTCTGATATAATTCCAATTTCCTTTAGAGCCTCTCTTATTTCTCTGATCCATCTACATCCTGTCTTGGTGTTTTTCAAGTCTATATTGTACTGTACCAGCTGTTTTAGTAATCTTGAATCTTGCTTGTTCATGATGTGTCCAAAGAATCCTAGTCTCCTCTTATGAATGGTAAATGATGGGTTCTAGAATTCTTTGTACACCACTGCTCGTCTTTCTGATACTTTTTGTTGATGCAGGTTCTTCCAATTCTTCTTTTGATTTTTTGGAGTCTGTCAGTCTTTGATTATTCGTTCAGGTGGAAGTGTTTCTGCTGCATATGTGGCTTCCAGTTTTATAACTGTTGTACTGTCTTATTTTTGCATTTATGGATAAACTTTTTTACTGTAGAACATTCATTCTCAATGTGGTCCACAGAAAATTGAAGGTATTCAGGTGGTCTAGGAAGGTAATTGCTGATTAAAAAAAAAGACAAAAATTATATTTTCCTGATATTTCAAACTAAAATTAAATATCTACTACACTAGTACAAAAAAATTAAAGGGACACCTGTATTTTATGATAAAAAATTACTGTTTTCAAACTACTTTAACTTTGCAACCAAGAGGCTTAGAGAGATGAATAAAGAAAAAAGTAAAGCTTGAATACTCTACATTTTGACAGTATACTTCATATTTCAAAAATCATCAAATTAAAAAAAAAATCAGTGAGAAGAAACATTTTTTAAATTTGAAAGTTTTTCTTAGTGTTTGATTGAGCGCATGGGGAAAACTAATTTTTTTCAGTAAACTGCATTAAAATCATTTAAAAGCTTAAAACTTTAGCTTTAATTTATTTTTTTTTGTACGTCTCTCTAGGATTCTTCTGAACTGAAGTATTCCACTTTAAAGAGATACAGCCACTTTTGGCTTTAATGCGGCATATCTCCTGATCTAAGCAACATATTGGTGCAAATAAATTTGGTAATTAAAGGGATTTTTAAATGCTGTTTTTAAGATTGCATCTTAAAAACAGTAATTGCAATTATTATTCTTAACAGATGGTTAGTTTAAACATTTCTGGGGGGGCGCTAGAAAATTTGTGATTCACAATGTGGGTGATGGGTGAAAAAATCTTCAGAATCAATACTGCAGAAGAAGTAACAGGTTAATTTTTGTACTTAGCTAGTTTTTTGTTCTTGATTGGATTGACTTTTTTTGTGTAGGTTGTTTATTATTATTTCTCTGAGGTATTTAAATTAGGTTAATGTTTTGAATTTGTTCCATGTATGTTTAGTTCTTTTAATTATATTGGTTTTTGGGACATAATCTTTCTCAAATATCTTTTCAAAATTTTGAGGCCAATTTTATTTGCAATGTTTTGAAGTTATGTTTTAAATGTCGTTTGCTAGCAGTGCCAAGTTGTCGGTAAAACCAAAGCAGTTCTTTTTTTTATTTTTGGCCTATTTTTATTTTTGGGAGGCATTTTTTGAGCCATTACCTCATTACCATTTCCAGAGCGCTGTTGAATAGTAGCATTGAGAATCCATGACCATGGCACAGTCCTGTTTTGATCTCAAATGGTTGTGAAAGTTCGCCTCTGAATTTCACTTCTGACTTAGTACTTGTGAGAATCAGTTTTACTATGTTTATTTATTTGGGGTTAGTTCGAGGTGTAATAGAATTTTTAGTAGGGATTCCCTGTGGGCAGATCAAATCATATGCTTACTTGAAGTTTACAAACGTCATCACCATGTCTCATGCTACTTTTTCTGTTGTAATTCATTGTTAGTTTGAGACTCATGATCTGGTTTGGACAGCTTCTCCAGGGTCTGAAACCTCCCTGGTATTATCATAATTCTAACTTGTAAACTGATCTTGATGAGGATGGTTCTTGAAAGAATTCTTATTTTGCGTCTAGAAGTGAGATTCCCCTGTAGTTGTTAGGATCTGATTTGTCTGCCATTTTTGTGTAGCAAGTGGATGATGGCTGTTGTTCAGTGTTCTGATAGTACGTCTTTGATCCAGATATTGACTATCTGTTGATGAAGGGCGAGCTTTCCTGGTTTTTCTGCACGTTTCTAAATCTTTAGAAAGGTCTTATCTTCTCATGTTGCTTTGTAATTCTTCATCTCATCCAGTTGTTGGTAGACTTCTTTTATTGTGGAGAGGTTTTCCAATGATGTTATGTTGTTAGTGGGGTGCTGGTGTAGAAGTTCAGGAGTTCTGTTGGGGGTCTTCATAATTTAGAAGTTGAAATATCTAGATTTTGGTTTATATTAAAATATTCATTTTAATATATAAATAATTACAATTTCTTCATACCTAATAATTGTTTTTAAATTAACAGTTTCCAATTTGTTCATTGTACAGATAAAAAATGCATGTACAGATACAAAGAAAAAAAAATCACATTTAATAAAATCAATTTTTAAAACTCTACTACTCATCATTTTTAAAATTGATACTTATACAAATACATTGACCACAAAATGAAAATTTGACACCCACCACAAAGCATAAACTCAGCATACTAAACGGTAAGAAATTTTTAAACTCATTATGTTTTATAAAAAGAACATGCAAAAAATCAAACACAACACAGTTCAAGTACAGTAGTTGAATGTAATACTGAAGAATCATATCCAGTTCAAGATAAGCAAAAATCTCACCTGCTATACCATTGGTGAAGGAAGTGTACAAAAGCTCTGAAAATGTCAACCAGATGTACATTACTGTATATTTTGAAAGTAAGAATTTTGTGTTTGTTAATTGTTTTGTCATATTAGATTTAAATTGCTGGAAATCTGCAAAGTTAAATTATAACAAAGCAATAACAACAATAATTTTTTTTGTGGGAGGGAGGTAGAAATGCATTTATGCATGGAGTGTCGGGCTCCTACTAGTGGTCTAATCCAACTGCCATCAACAGACTACCTATTAATCCATCCCCCTTTCTACCAGGACTCGACCCAGAACCATTTTACACATTACTTCAGGCCGAGTCCACCTATCCTAGCCTGAGAAGGCTGCTACCTAATTTTCACCTGGCCAGACTATCCAAGTTGTCCTTCTTGGCCCTGAGAATGCCTCTGATAAATTGGGCCACACTCTCTCAGCTGCTCAGATCACGGAGCATCATCACAACCATGTTGTGGATGCTCAGTGCTCCGAGATCCACCTCTAGTGTCTCTCATTCTGCTGCCCACCGAGAACATTTGAAAAAGGCCTGCTTGGCAGCATCCTGTACACCAGGGCAATAGAGGCAGTTGGGGGATGGTACTTTCCCTATGGCATGGAGATAAGTACTTTGACCTGTTAAAAAACGGAGTCACTTAATACTCCGCCTTACCATGCCGCCGCTCTGTATTTGGTCACCCACCTGTATGTGTTGATTGTCATGGCCACTGCTCTGCGAGATCCAAATTTGTCTGACTTACAAAGAAGAAGTAGCTATTCAGGAAGTAAGACAGTACAAAAGATTAGCTACTTGGAAGTTAACAAAATTGTGCTCAATAGAATGCCAAAGGTTACTTCATTTGTTCAGGTTGCTGCTGCGCCTGTAGCTTCACAGGACATAATCTGTGAACTAGCACTGGTCCTAGCAAACATGAAGCTGACGCAGAAGAAAGCACCTGTTTCCCAAGAAAAGAACTCCATAAAGCCCAAGAATGAGCCTATGGCTAGTACTCAAGTGAATCCAAAAGAAATCAAAACCGAGAGAAAGCCTGAGTCAACTAAAGTAAAATAACAGATTGATAAAATCTGGTTTCACAGTTCTTCATTCAGGGACCTCCAAAACCAGATATAAAACTATTAGAAAAAGAGGATTTAGAACAAAGAAAAGTGGAGCCTCCAGAGGCACAGAGGCCTTTAAATGAGAAGACGAGTCCTTCAGCTGCCCCACAAGCCTTAGCGAAGAGTGCATCAAGTCTCGACTCTGATGTTCTGATGCCAGCAGCAGGAGATCCTCTGTGATGTATTGTGGAGGTTTAAAAGAATCCATTTTCGAGACCTTAGACACCCTGGAGTCTGACATGAAGGCCTTCCAGAAGTTGGAAAAAAAAAGAAAGAAAGAATAGGTTAAGGGTAATCCTAGGCGATAGATTTTAAGAAGAAGATAGTTGTTATGAATGTTTGACTTAATTATTGATTAATGTCTTAATTTATTTTTATACTTGGTGAAAATATTTCAATAGAATAGAAATTTGTGTGCTATAGTGTTTTTTAAACTTGTTTTTGAAGTGTTTTAATGTGTTAATTTTTAAGTGACAAGGGCCCTTTACACCCTTGTCACCTTGTGGTATGTTTAGGGTTTTAATATCCTTCGACAAGTCTTAGATGATCTGTTTTTGACAAGATTAATCTTCTGACTATTCGCTAATGTTTTGATCCAGGTATGATTGATATATATCTTCTTTTTTTAAATGGAAAGGCGCTAATGACCACAGTAGTCGATTACCCTAAAACCTCAACAAAAAAAAAAATAGTAAATAAAAACCATGATTCCTGAAAAAAAAAGAAGAAAGATATGTTTTGTATTTAGTTTTTCTTGCCCATTTTCAGACTATGTTGCATAAAAAAAAGTTAAATTGAGATCATAATTTACATTTAAAGAACTTTCATTCATGATTGTAGGTGTGATATAAAACATTTTTTTTTTTCAATTTTTACTATATAATTATGACCTCGGTATTAAAAAATTCTCCAAATTTTTATTTTTTATCTGATGTATGAGGGTACACATGAATGTGTTTTTATTTTCTTCATTTTATTCTGACAGGTGGATTAATTAAAATGAACAAAAAATAGTGGTTGATATCTACAGAATGTAAATCTGCTTGATGAAGTAAAGAATAATTTTTACTTTAACACGGTAATTGTTATAGTAACATCTTTGTATAACAATACTACAAAAATGTACTTCAAAATCTATGAAAATACCTTCAACAGAAACAAAATTTGAATAATTGAGAATAAAATGCAACGATTCTTAATTTTTTATTTCACATTACCTGGCAATCCTCCAACATAACCGAATCTCTTAACCACAAACATTTCATGTTTGCTTACTCGTCACATCAATTAAACAATTTTATAATTTTTTTTTTTTTTTAAGAGAAACAAAACAGCCATCAGCTTTTTGATGATCTTTTCAGATATTGTTATGAGTATTTTAAGCGCAAGAATTAAAAATGTAGTTTGATGCAAACAATAAATATTATTTTCTGTATGTCTTTTGTTTTTTCTATAAATTCTTTCTGAACAGTTTGTTTGGAAGTGTTCACTGTTTAAGAGTAGCTATATCATGATTCAGTGTGTTCACATGTACACTTGAAGTGTAAAATTTAAAACTGTAGTAGCTCTAAACTTGTAATAAATGAAAAAGACGCATTCCATTCTGGTGCATTATAGTAACAGCTGACAAACTTAATAAGCATTACCATTGTTCTACTTGATTAAAGAATTTTGTTTTCCATTTATTTGAAATCAAAGTCTATCATAGACAGAAGGTCTAAAATTATTAGAACATTGAAAATGATCAACAGCAGAGTGAGAAATCTGTTTCCTTAAAGGTAAATAAATGCTACATTAGTAAGTGTTTTAAATAATACAAAACTTTGAGATGTCATTCTACTAGAAATGATCATACATCTAGAACAGCCAAAGAAAGATTAAGTTACATAAAAGATGTGATTCTAGTTTTTTGTTAATTTACTTGCTACTAATGTCTGTATATTTTTTTTAAATTTTCTATTCCTTATGTGTACATTATAATCTGTTCAACTTGTGAACAATAAACAATCCCATGGCCCAATGAGTTGAGGGTGGCATGTATGATGAACAAATAAGGTATAGTTTTGTAAACTCAGACCAATTATTCCTGAGATCTATGGTTAATCTAACCCCAACCAACAAAGTACACCAGAATTTGTTGTTTAGCATTCAAGTCTAAAAAGTAAACTTAATGTTACTACGATTTGAACCTCAAAAATTTCAACTTCAAAAATCTGCTTTTAAAATAGCTGATGATTTTACCACAAGACAAATCTTATGGATCAAATATAAAAATTACAAGAACTTTTCTTTTAAAAATCTTGCCAATTAATTAACAGAACAGATTTCTTCAATGTAGTTACAAGTAATACTTGTTATTTATTAAACCTGTTTGAAAAATGTAAAGAAATCTCTGAAGTATCTGATCAAATAATATGTTAGATCTACACTGAATTAGCTCATTTTGTCAAATTTAGTGGGTTTATAACTTTCATAGTTAATAATATTTTACTTAAGATATTTGAAATTTAAAAACACGAAATTTGACAAAAACTGTATTAAATGAACAAACATAGATAAAATATATTATTTAGTTATACATACCTCTACAGTGTTTCCTAATTTTAAAGCAGGTGCCATTAATGATTGTAATACTGTTAAGAATATTGAAGGTGCTGCTAATTATTTCTGAAATGTCTTGTAGAAGAAATAGTTACATTATTTTTCATCTCATCATGCAGTTCAACGAAATTCCATGTTAAATAAAAGATAGCAATGTATATAAAAAATTTGTATTTTATTTAAAGAGACTTAAAGAAAATCAATAATTCAATCCATATGTTGTTTTTATCACTTTCTGTTTGTAATTAATGACTCTGATTGACTAAAAGAAGAGATAGAAAAAACATTGGAATTTATTAACTTTTAAATAAATTTACCTATTTTTCAATTAAGTTTATTTATTTATTTATACTTAGCAACAACAAGCTGGTACCCAATAATAGTCATCAAGACAGATGACAGTGAATTTTGTAGCATGTGAAAAATTCCATGCGTAACTGGGACTTGAACCCAGAACCTCCAGATGAAAGACAGAGATTCTACCACTCCGCCATAGGAATCTGCAAAGTTAAAAACACCACCATGTAAATGCTTATTTACATAAAGCAACTTTTTATACATTTAAATTATAAAAAATGAAAAAAACAAGTCATTTATAATGACTAATTCAAATCAAATATGTAATAATTTTTACATAAAATATAATCTCCAAAGAAGCTATATAACTAATTAAAATAAAAAGTAAGTAAATAAATAACTAATTGTTTTGCATTAAATTTAAAAGAGGAAAAGCTTAATATAAAGGAATACTTCTTTTTTTTATCAATATTGCTATTTATATTTTGTGAAGCTTCTGTTTTGTTAAAAGAAAAATATCATTTCAGTCTGATTCATCTTATCTAAACAACTTTTAACTAATTAAGAACATATTTCTCCATTAGTTATATAGTTCTAAGGTTGTAGTACATATGCTTTTTGGTAGAATATTGATTGATATTTTACCATCTGCGGATCTCTGTATGGAGTGGTTGCTGAGATCGTCGAGTCTGAATCCCAGTGATGGGATTATTTTTAACTTTAAACTCTTCTACATTTCCATCTCCAAGCTTTGAGCTTATATGGAGAATTAATCTAACAAAAAATAAAGAATTCTGAAAAAAATAAAAAGTTTAAAAAAAATATTGCTTTTTGAAAATCAACTTCTTATTTCAACAATCTAACAATAATCTCTTATCTAATAATCCATTTCTTATCTCAAGAAATGGATTGTTTTATCTTAAATAAATTATCTACTAACAACAGTTTAAAATCACTGAATGATGAAGAAAGTTTTTAAAACAGAGAAATCTTTCTAATTGAAAACAATTTATAAAATGGAGTTGCAGAAGTTTATAAGTGGTAACTGCAAGTATAAAGTTTTATACTGCAGGAGTCGCATGCTCATTTGATATCTTCTACCTAATAAATAATGTTTTAACATCGTAATAAATGATTAAATGAAAAAAAAACAAAATCAAAACACTTAAGAACAATAATTTTTTAAGATACTAATTCTTTTTATGTAGTATACAGATAGAAATTATTGAAATGAAAAGTTTATATAAGTATAAGAATAAGAACTACATATTCAGGTCTCAGGCAAGACTGTAAACTGTACTACTACAACCAAACAGTTCCAGCAAATCTGGAGTGATTTGCAGAGTAGCAATTTGGAAATTGTAAGGTGTTATGTTAATGACCAAAGCCACATACAATAAACCAGTTAGCATAGATCTGTGGATCCAGTTTTAATACACACTTTGGTATTTATTAGTGGATTATGGCTATATCAGTTAATGAAATTTAAAATTGATTAAAATAAAGGGAATTATTTACACAAATATTTTAAATAAATATTTGTGAATGTGTATAAGGAATAAATAAAATATTACAAATCAACTAATATTAAGGAATATTTATGTTATAAATAAGTAATTTCCCTGTAATTATAAGAAAAAAGTAAAAATAAATACTTCGTATCATATGTTGATATTATATTTATATTATACTGAGAAATACTTATAACCCATTGACAACATTTCATCAAATGGTTCAAAACTAATAAAAAATTTATTGAAGCTTAACTTAAATATAAAACTTTTCTAAAGGCAAATTGAAGTATATTGTATGTAAAATAGTTTTAAACAAAGTTGGCAATAAGTTTCCCGGTTACACCAGTTAAAATATGCAATTAATTTTTAAAATGAAAATCAGAATTAAACAAAAAATTTTCCATTTTTTAAAAATTTGGTATTAAAAAAAAATCAGGGAAGGGGTTTTAAGTTATTTTAATGACTTTATTATTGTTTAACAAAATTCATTTTAGCATTAAAATTTTAAATTGCAAAAAAGTTTCTTTCATTTTGGGTGTTCCTATACCCAAGGAAAGCATTCAGGTAAAATTAACATTTAAAAAAATAATTCCTTATTGGTGATAATAAATTTAAAAAAATAACTTTTTAAAATTGTTGAAAAAATACAAGAATACAGCCATAATTATAAATAAACAAAGTTTTAATGTTCTAGGAAGGGGTGAAAATGTTTAATCTTTTTTTCAAGAAATACTAAAGAGTAAGATAATACAAAAAAAATTAATATTTTTACATTTTAAATATAATGGGTAACTTATAAGATGGATTTAAATTTAAAATAAATTTTTTTAAATATTTTTTCTTACCACAGTCCACTGTAGTGGAATGGAGAGAAACATTTTATAGTGGTTTGAAGGCCTATTGATTTGGAAAGTATAGACATAAAAAAACTCCCATTGCCTTCTTTTCTAGAGTAAATATATATATTTTTTTTAAATCCCTTTCAGCATGCTGGAAGGCGGAGATAGATTTCACTGGTGCTAAGTAGGGGATAAAAAAGATTTCCACCTTAAGAAAAACTTCAAATTTACTCAATACAACTATGGTTGCATGTAAAAAAAAAGTTTCACATATTTAGCATACGAGAAGCCCATCTTCTTACAATTGCTGCAACATTTTGGTCATCCCTTGCTGTAAGGGTTGATCATATCAAAAACTGTTTCAGATAAAAGTTTTAAATAATATTTGGAGGACTAAAAACCACTTTAAACTGATTCAATACTGTGCCAATTAAGGGAGGTATGATTTTTTGTCTTCAAAACCCCATTTTTTCCATCCCCTGAGCCAGTGGTTGGTGATATTAAAAACTTTTCCTTAGATAAGTTTTAGGCTCTTATCCAAAGAATAGTAGAAACTTAAAACGAATTTGATATTTTACTTAATAAGAAAGTTAGAGTGATATTTTATTTTTTCAAAAAAGCCACCCCATTTCCATCCCCATGGTTTGATTTTGGCCATTAATGAAATCGACCGAAATTTTGGGTTGTTATATTTTATGTATCAATTTGAAAGTGATTGGCACAAAATTGCAGCAGTTATTGTGTCTACAAGAAAGTGAAATATAAATGTATATATAAACTTTTGAGCTGACAGTAGTTTTGGAGTCCAGGGGATGTGAAACGCGAAGATATGTCAAAATTTTGTGTAAGTCAAATAATGGTACCCATTGCAATAGGTAGCTTTCTTATGAAATCTACCTAAAAGAAAAATATGAAATCATTTTTTGGGAAAGAGTGAATATAAAAGTTTTAGTAATTTGTAATCTCGATAAAAAAACCAACTTTTCTAAGGAAATTTTTTTGCTAAAGTGCCTCAGTAAAGATTTGAAATTTTATTTTAACCAAAACACTTCCACTCCTTTTTCCAACTTTTGCAAAAATTTAACACATTCTTTCCCCCTGAAGATATATATAACAAGTTAAGATATATCTAACAAGTTTGAAGGTAAAAAGCCAATAGAGTCCAGAGTTATAAGACCAACATAAATAAACATAAACATCCACCTGGTAAAAATAATTTTTTTTGGGATCTGGAAGCATTAGAATAAATTTTTTTTTCACATATTATTTACAATTTATTTAAATCATATTTTTTATAAAAAAAATTTTTTAAATGTATCCTTGGGCACAAAACTTAAAAAAGATCAATATTTTATTTATTTTTTAACTGAACTATGTACTTTCTCGTTACAGCTGCGCTACTATAGTAGCTTATATTACTATAGTCAAGAAAGTAAAAGTATACTTCAAAATGTAATCAGTTATTTTTGCAATCATCCTTGGTGAATGATTGGGTGCTGCTGTTTTTATACTGGTTTCAGCTGATATTACTTCTGGCAGGCTTTTTAACTAAGAAGACATGTATAAAGAATGCGGTTGAAAAGTATGGTTGATTTGAATCGGGTCTCAAATGAGTTTCATTCAATAATTAGTTGTGTGTTTTTGTAATTTTATACATTCATAATGTTCAAGTATGCTAAGATGAGATATTCTTTTATATATGTAATGGGATAGTAAGATCAAGATCAGTGTTGGTAGATTTATGTCTATGAGGTGTTTAGTAAAGTTGACTATGTTGCTGCAATGGTCAAACAACAATTTTGTCCTGTTTGACTGATGAAGAACTTCGTTGATGGTCAAATGTTTATTGCATCTTCATTTACAACTTTGTCCAGTTTGATTGATTAAGAACATCGTGCAATAGGTACAGTTAACTTTTTTTACAAATTTGAATACTAGATCGTGGATGCTGGTGTTCTTTGGTGGTTGGGTTTCAATTAACCATATATCTCAGGAATGGTCAACCTGAGACTGTACAAGACTACACTTTTACATTCATACATATCATCCTCATTCATCCTCCGAAGTAATATCTTATGTTGGTTCCAGAGGCTAAACAGAAAAGGAGAGAGAGTTTATACAGACCAGTGTTATTGACACAGTGTTACTGTGTTTGTTGGGTGTCTATATTCTGTGTGTAGTGGTTTGTTTTGTTTTGGTTCTAAAGGCTACACTGTACTCAGATTTAAACATTTTTTCTATTTTTTCTGAGTCTTTCTTTACGCATGTTACTTTTATATAATCATATTACAAGCATCATTTGCTTATTGGGATTAAATTAATGGCTCTTTCATAGGACTGTTAGCCCAAGTTAATACTAGAAAAATTGCTATAAAATGTAATTCTCTTATAACCTACTATGAAGCAACAATAAAATAAATTATAATGATATAATAACGTTGGCGACTGTTAAAGAGTTTTAATATAAGGTTTTGATATTGTAACAGTATGCTATTTTGTAAGGTTTGATAAGACCAATTTCAGATTTATACTAATGATTAATAGATAATATTATTATTATAATATTATTTCTTTACCTCTATTTTAGTTATTCTACAAGAAAACTTGTCCTTTAGTTCAGCTTTTCTTTTATTTAAGAAACTTTTCATATTATACTGCTAGGAAAATATGTTTTTATTGTTCTTGGGGAAAATGGTAAACTGCATCAGTTACAAAATGATTGATTCAGACCATGTATATCTTCTCAAGGAGTAGAACTGCAAATAATGTAAGAATAGATTAATATAATTGATTGATTAAAATTTATTATTAAAGTTAAACATATTGGATCACAGCTGTTCTTTGGATGGGTTAATGGTGAGATGCAGTGGGAGCAGGAATTCAGTGGAATTTATTTCAGAGCAATTGTGTAAAAGTCTGTGTAGATATAACCACTAGCCCTTAATTAGATCTACATAATTTATTTTTCTGAATTAACACTTAAATTCATCTAATGATATATATATTTACTGTAATAGCAGACTAAACACTAAATTACATCCCACAATAAATAAATAAACAAGTAAATTTAGTTATTTTGATATTTTGTAAATAATAAGCCTCACTCTGATTTACATTAATGAAATGTTTGAAAATAAACAACCTTTATAAAGCTGTTGTTGTAGGGAAAACAAAATATTTTAGTCACAATATTTTTATCAGTAATTAACAAAAAAAAAATAATACTTTTGTATTATTATAACCTATATGGAGTACTGGAAGTAATCCTTGGTTCATAACTAATAAGTTACATATTCTGAACATAAATCTGAACCTAGTTTTGTTTTTGCTAGCAGTTGGTAAACTGCACCTGATGTTAATAGTTTTTTCCAGATAATTGCAAAAATTTATTTAAATATAAACCGTACAGTGTCAATCATAATATTTTGTTTAAATAACTTTGTTTATTAATTTAATTATCTGTTACTTTTATTTTTAGGAAAGTTGAAGAGAAAACTGATGATGAAGGTACTAAGGAATATGTTGTTGACAGTAATGATGATGATAGTATGGTTAAATCCACTAAAGAAGATGACAATTTCAGAAGTAAAAGTGAGAAAGTTTTATCAATGTTGAAGGAAACTAAATTATCAAAATGCAAAATAATTAATGAGAGTGATAGTTGTTATATAATCAGTCAGTCTGTTCTTAATAGTAAAGGATTTTTAGTTAACCCGTTTGGGGCAGTAGTCGTCTATACTGATGGTGCTTGTAATAACAATGGGCAGCAAGGTGCTAAAGCTGGGATTGGTGTTTGGTTTAATTTTAATCATACTCTGTAAGTGATAATTAATTTGTTCTTTATTATTATACTGTCGATACCTTCATTTTTAAAATGATTAACTTTTTACAATGCAACTTTTTTTAAGGAAATGATTAACTTTTTTTATTATTTGGGTTAAACAGAGTAATGCTTAACCATTTGGTAGAATGCAAAGAAAGACTGTGTATTTATATGTATTTTTACCTAGCACCTAAATGAACAATTAACCTATGTTCCTTATACCACATAACATAGGTATACTATACCTACGTTCCTTAAAGTATAGCAAATTTTTTTTTCAAAATTTCTTCTACTGTTCTTGAAATCTGATACAATGTACAATAATAAACAACAAAGGGTATAAAAGATATTCTGTGTGTTTGGTACATTAGTTTTGAATACATTTTTCATAATTGAACTTTTCTTTAATGTAAATATTTAGTTTGTATAGAACAAAAAATATCATACTAAAGTTAATCTAAGAGTTTGCAGTTTATCTGTGCTGAACATAGTGCAATCTACTCGCATTTAAACTTGTTAGCTATGTTGCAACAGTTAAATATATTTAATATATTTATTATAAATTTTGATGATTAATTTACCATATAAACTTGAATCTTGATTATGGAAATTTTCAACAAGTGAAAAATGCTAAGCCTGATGTATATGTGGTACCTAATGGATGAAAGGCTGAAATATTACCACAACATGGATTCTAATGTGGTAATAATGGTAATGTTGATGGGAAAACATTAATTGATGGTTAATGTTTGTTTATTAATTAGCAAATAATAAAATTAAAATAAATATTTTGAAATTTAATAGAATATGTTTATTTTATTGCAATGACTTCTACTGCACACTTTCTTCCATCAATTAAAACCCACACTCAACTTCTGTCTCTTATTTTTGTTGTAATTCTTCTCATATCTATCTTAGAATACTTCGTTTTTATTCCGGCTATGTTGCAACCTTTAATGTTAAAAACTAAGGTAAATATAATAAACTGATTAGAAATTTACAATTTTGATTTTTTTTCCAGCAATATATCAGCACCAGTTCGAGGAAGAGCAACTAATAACAATGCCGAGATACAAGCTGCAACTGCTGCTATTTTGCAAGCATCTACTGTTGGTACTTACTTTACTACTAATATAATTATACTTAAGAAAATAAAACATTCTAATAATAAAATTATTTAAATTCTGTTTCTCAACATGTCAACACCAGTTTTGAGATCTAACATTCAGCTACCTTGATCTGTTTAATAATATACATATAAGAAAGTTTAGTTCTCCAAACTACTGGTTTGCTATTGAGTTTTATCATGTGATTGTGTTGTAACAATAAAAAAATGTACTATAATTTTTCATTATTTATTGACTATTTGCTTGTTAGTATAATAATACATTTTTTTATATATAGTAAATATAAAAAGAAAACTGATGTTTTATCTTATTATTTTATGCTTAATTCAAGTGAAATTATTTATATTAAACCCAAGTATGGATAATGATATAAAAGGAATAAATAAAAATACCATTTATAAAACATAAAAATAATTTTCATTGTTATTTACAACATGAACTTTATGAATATTCATTTTAATTATCTTTGAAAACAAAAATTATTGTTTTTTTTTTAATTTACCATAATATCTTAAGTAGTGTTGAAAGTACAGTTATATTAAAAGTATCAAAGTATATTTCAAAAAGGTAAATAACACATTAGACATACATAGAAAATTATTATTATATTGTACAAGGTCTGTAAATAAAGTAATGAGATTAGTTTTTTTGGCATCCAAACTGGCAACACTGTAAATTTACTAGTAAACATATAGTTATATGAACAACTGATTTATATTAGGTATTAATATTTTTAGTCTATTGTTGCCACGTGAGATGTAAACAAACTTTTTATGAAATGAGTTTTTGTTGTGTGTTACAAAATTGAATGATACTAATTATGAGCAACGTTATGCAATCAAGTTTTGTGTTAAACTCTGTGAGAATGCCATTAAAACATTTTTAAAAATTGAAAAGGGTATATGGAGATGATGCTCTGTCATGAGCCCAAGTTTTTAAATGGTTTAAAGCATTTTCAGATGGCCAGGAATCAGTTGCAGACAATTCATGTTCTGGAAGACCATTAACATCAAAAAGTGACAACAATGTTGAGCGAATCAGAGACTAGATACAGTACACTGGAGATTAACCGTCAGAATGATTGCAGAACAATTGAATTTGAACCGTACCACAGTCCATCAAATTTTGACAAACGAATTGGACATGATGAACGTTTGTGCAAAATCGATCCCAAAAAACCTATAAAATTGGGCCCAAAAAAGCTCACTGTTGAACAGAAAAACAACAGGGTGGAAATGTGCTGCAATCTTCTAGGGCGAATTGAAACTGATGCTGATTTTCTAAAACGTGTTATTACTGGTGATGAATCTTGGGTATTTGAGTACAACCCAGAAACAAAATGCCAGAGCAAGTAGCGGCACACTTCAAACTCATCACGTTCCAAAAAAGCAAAAATGAGCAAAGTAAAAATCAAATCCATGCTAATTTGTTTCTTCGATATTAATGGCATTGTCCACAAGGTGGTTTTGCCTACAGACTGTAAATCAATATGTTTACCAAAAAATTCTTGAAATATTGTGAGAAAAGAGTTGCCCATGTGAGACCAGCGATCAAAGACAGCTGGATGCTGTATCATGACAGTGCATCTTGTCACACTACACTCTCAATTAATGAGTTTTTGGCCAAGAAAAACATTCCTGTAGTTCCTCAATCACCTTATTCACGTGATTTGAGTCCCTGCGACCTTTTCCTGTTTCCTACTTCAAAGAAACACCTCAAAGGACACCATTTTGGAACAGTAGAAAACATTTTTTAAAAAATGGTATCTGAAGGATATTCCGGTTTCTGAGTTCCAACTCTGCTATGAAGAGTGGGAAAACCATTTGAAGCAATGCATGGCTTCCCAAGGAAACTATTTCGAACGTGATGTAGACCATGTATAATTGAATTGTAAATAAAAAATTTTTCTGAACCAGTCTCATTACTTTATTTACAGACTTCGTATGTTTTAAAAATACAAACTTTTTCCTGTTTAGCCCTTTGGGAGTCACCATCATGTATTACTTCAGAGGATGATATGTATGAGTACACTTCACAAGACTGCACTTCACTGCAAGTGAAGTGCAGTCTTGTAGAGTCTTAGGTCGACCATTTCTGAGATGTGTGGTTAATTGAAACCCAACCGAAAAGAACACCAGTATTCATTATCTAGTAGTCAAATTTGTGTAAAAGTAACTCCCATTACTAGAATTTGAACGTCAGAACTCTCGACTTCTAAATCAACTGATTTGCAAAAACGCATTCACCACTAGACCAACCCGGTGGGAAAAAAATATAAACCTATACTTAACAAACCATATCTAGTACATAACACATTCTTATTCAAAGTAATCATATAAAACTAAACTCTCTCTGTAATGAATTCAACATAGCCACAATATTTTTCATTTATAGAGATTTTTATTAAAAAATCATAATGAATTAAAATATTCTTTTTTCAAGTTATGTACTGTTGTTTGCTTCTGAAAAAATCTTCTAATGTGTAAAAAATAAATAAAATTTGGCTAAATTAGAAAATATTTGTTAAAAATAAATTTCAAACTTACCAAGACATAAAATAAATAAATTGGACAGTAATTTTAGTCATAAATTATCTATGAGGTTATTAGATAAGTGCCAAAATTCAAAGAATTTCTTAAAGTGAACTGTAGTGGAGTATGATGTACATCGACTCATGGGTTGTTACACTGGTTGATTTCAGCTAACATTGTATAGTCTATAAGAAGCAAAAGGATTTGTACTATGCTGTTGAATGTCAGCTGATTCTCGTTATGAAGCAGATAATGAAAGCTATTTATAAAAATCATAAAAAGTAATAAACTAGCAGTTGTGATCTAGGTAACTGAATTATATTCAGAGTTCAAATAATTTGAATAACCTTTGAAAAACAAGCCCATTGATTAAAGTGTATTTTTAGAAACATATTTTTCAGCTACTGTAGGGAAGTTTTGGCACATCTAACATGCATTGATTCAAATAGAAATCGTTAGGGGCCAACCGAGTCTTTTGTTACAGAGAAACTTTCATTACAAAGATGTTTGTTATAAGGAGTTAATGTAAATTTAAATACGTCAGAGAAATAATAATAAACAACGTAAATAAAAACACCTTGACCCAAATAAGAAGAAACAAACTAGCTAATGCTCAAAAATTAACACAAAAATAAGACATTATCACACAGTTTTAAAACCAGCAGCCACTTAGGCAGCAGAAACACTCTTCCATTTGAACGAACAATCAAAGACAGACAAACTCCAGAAATCGAAAGAATTAGAAGAACCTGCATCAGTAAAAAGTACCAGAAAGACAGGCAGAGGTAGATTGTACCCAACAAAGTCATGTACAAAGAGTTAGAACCCATAACTGATACCATGCATAAGAGGATACTAGGATTCTTTGGACATATCATGAGGATGCAATATTCAAGACTTCTAAAACAGGTAGCACAGTACAATCTAAAAAACTCAAGATAGACAGGACTCAAAAAACACCAAGCCAAGAAATTGGCCTTGCACCAGAAGACACCACAAATAAGATAAAATTGAACAAGAAAATCAAGAACAAAACACTTGTTTCACACTCACAAGAAAAAACTCAAAACACAAACATTTTCAACACTAGAAAGGCACAAAGATTGGAACTTATGAAAAAGTACTGTTGTACTGTTGTTTGCAAGACCCAAACAATCACATTGAAGAGACTTGTATAATGAACTGAATAAAGTGATCCTATGCAATCATAAAAGATAATAATAATAGAGTTAATGTATACTATTGTGAACACGATAAACTTCTTTGAGTATTTTATTTTAAATCTAAAAAAGAGATTGAGTTTTTCCTCTCCCTAGTTAACAATACAGAAGAAATTCTATATATACATAATAAAGTATATTATGAGCTTCTCTAGAAGTAATGTTAGAAATTAATGACAGAACAAAAACACGGAACATAACTTATATTGAGAGATGAGATATAGGAGTTCAATTTACATTTTAATTGAATACTACACCAAGAAATTTATGGTTGTGTGTAGACAACAACTACGTTTCATCATAAAATATAAAGAAAAATTTCATTCTCCTTGTTCAATCTAGTTTGGAAGCATATAAGATATGTGTTAATAAAACATAAAAGTAGATAAAATTTTCTACGTATAAATTTCTATGTTTAAAAGAATAATACTCTATTCCTGAAAAAAGGAACAAAAATAAAATTCTATACTTCGATAGAATTAATTTGTTTATAACAATAAAAAGAGAAACTTGTGCATTAATTTTTTGTTACAGATATTCGTACTCTACATATTTATACAGATTCACAATTTTTAATAAATTGCATAACTAAATGGATTTATAAGTGGAAAAAAAATGATTGGAAAAATGGTAATAAAAGACCTGTGATTAATAAAATAGAGCTTGTTGAGCTTGAAAACAGTATAAATACATATATGGATTCTGTTACCTGGGTAAGGTTGGTTTTTTATTTTGTTTAAATAATCAAATTTATTTAAGAATATTTTTAAGAAATTATTATAAAGACTGTCCTAGCTTGCATGTTTTCAAAATTTTTACTCTAAAATAACAGCAACACCTTTTCTATACCAATTATTATACTATTTTTAAAATTAGATTATTTTTATGGCACATTGAACTAAACTGTTAAAAATATCTTTAAAAATGTACTTCAAAACATCGTAAGTTGTCTTTACAACTGTCCTTATTGACTAGTCATAACTTTTCAAGACTGTATCAGGTAATATTACTGCTGGATGTTTTTTTTTACAATTAAGCAGATAAGTATTGATAAGTGGTCAAAAGAATATGTGATTTGAATTGTGTCTGTTAATTTAGTATGTAGTTCTGTGTGCTTTTGTATATTTATATATTTCATTATATCTACTTAGGTGATTAGCAAATGCTGACATAATTGTTTTAAACTGACCTACAGACAAACATCATAAATCTACAGATATTAACAACAATATTGATGTTCTTCATATACATAATAAGGGGCCGCATCTCAATAGGAACAATATAAAACAAAAAACTAAAAAAAAACAAAATACTAAATGAACAGACAAATTCAAATCACATACATTTTTTTACAACATTTTTAATGCATGTCTTCTAAACACAAAAATTGTGAGCAATAAAATTAGCTGACACCAGTGCTAAAAGACCAGCACCGGTTAGTGAGGATGATCATAAAGATACTTAAATAATCCTCACATCCAACAGTTGAATATATAATTAAAATTGCAAGAGAAAAAAACATTTTTTTAAAAATTAAAACGATTTTTTATTCAAATAAATCACAAGTCAAATAGTGGGATAAAATTCAGTCACTTCTTCTAACTTACTCCAAAAACACAACATTCATGTGAGAAAATATAAAGAAATAATCGGCTAAAACAAAAATCAATGATTCAATAATATTATAAGAATATATCATTCATCTCTTTGATGTACAGTTAGATCGCCCATCCCAACAAACTAAGCGTTATCTAATACGGTGTTAAATGTCTGGACTGATGTTTTCATTCTTTATATTTAATGTAGAAAAACCAAGAATATGTATTCTTTATTCCTATTGAAAAACATAAAATTCATTCAAAATATTTATTAAAAATGATCAGCTAAGATTAAAAATTAAACTAATAAAATTTTTAAAATACTTGTATATTTTAAAATAATTTGATGTAGTTTTAAATTCAGTCTTTATGACTGAGATTTAAATGACTGTGATAGTAATTAAATAGAGAAAAGATACGGGTGGATACTATGAATCACAACTGAATGTTAAGAAGATAAAATGTATTATTGTAAATAGGTAATGACTTTTCATCAGTAACATTCCTTTTGGTCTAATATCAAGTATTTTTACTGGGATATTTATTATATATTGTTGAGTTCATTCTATATAGTCATATCTATATAGTATTTAAATAATAGTAGTTAATTTAGAGTATAAATAATGTGAATCCACTGATTTCATATTTATTTGATTTGTTTTCCAATGTTCAAACAATTTTATTTTAGTTAAGTACATTATATTAGTCATTGTACTGCAAAAAAATGACAAAATAATAAATATACAAAATAAAATAATAAATTACAAAATAATATTAAACAGAGTTCATGAACAAAGCATAAACCTGTGCCCATAAAACCATACACCAATAGATTATTAAATGACACAAAAAATAATGTAAACAATTCAAATTTAAAAAAAATTTAAACTGATATCTGCTATGGTTATTAGTTGTACCAAAAAATCTCAGTTTATTGTTCTAAAAAACCTCACTAGTAGGTAGAAAACTGCCTCCAGCTATGCTTAACTTACATGATCCATGTCAGCAGATTTATTAAACATAGTTTTAACTATTAACACTTATCTTAGTTCTTACATTTGCTTCTTAATACTACTCCTTGAGATGTTCCGTTTACTATGAAACTATCACTGTCTTACCTAGGAAGAGCTTATCTTATTTCTATTGAAAAAAACATAAACGAACTGAATAAGACAAGTCATAATACTTTGCTAATATTGTAGATTGACAAGGAGATGTGCTCCTAATAAAGACATCGCAGAAGGAAAATAACTTTGAAAAACTCTAGTTGCCTCTTCAAGATGTAAAAGATAAGGTCTTGAAAATTTGACATCTTTATGAATTTACAGAAAGTTAAAGTTTGCTGTGAGGTCTGTTAGGTATATTTTTATGGCATCTAATTTTGGGAGAAATATTGATTGAATTGTTAAAATGTATAGACACACATTTTGAAAACTAATTGTAGGAGTAAAACTGCGATAATGAGAGCTAAAAAATCTTTAATTATCCTTTTACTTTTTATTTTTAATTGAAAACGCTTTCTCTATTAAACAGATTATACTTCTAATTAAACAGATGTAACTCTATATATTCTTTCTCATTATTCATGTGTAAGAATAAAAGAAATAGTTTAGAAAAAATATAAGCAGTTCTATCTAATGAAATATGAAGTTAAAAAAAAAACAAAACTAGTCTTATATTTTATAAAATGCTTAAGGCCAACTTAAGTATTTTAAGCCCCTACTCTTCGGATACAGTTCCTTATGATATCTGATTCCTGAACTGAAAATTAAAAATATTGACTGATGCTATATTCTTATTAAAGTAATGTAGATCCTCATTTCGTAAGTATCAATGCAATGTTAATGTTAAATGTAATTTAACTCAGTGATTTGGTTGGATTAAATAAAAAATACAAAAAGGAACAAAATGAAAGTGAAGAGAAATATTATGAAAGACATTGAACAGTGGCAGCTGGTGGTAATTTGATGTGTAAGAGTGAAAATAAGTCAAATATTTCAGAGGGAACCATTGAAACACAGCAGGAAAGAGATGCCCAGAGTTAGAGGCAGAAGAAGGCTAAATTGATCAAAAGGAGAGACATGAATAAACAAATGGAAATTAAAGAAAGGTTTACAGAACAGAGTGATAAATTAACAATAGTGAAGTAACATACTCACTTTAAGTAACATATAATACATTATAATTAGGTTTATACTGATAATAGTGAAATGTGGTAATAAATATACTGTATTTTAATGAGCTAATATGTTCTTGTTTTAGAGCTTTGTAAAGGCGCACAGTGATGTTGTTGGTAATACTGCAGCGGATGAATTAGCAAAACAAGGAGCTTTGGAATATAAACCAGAATAAAAGGATCAAATATATATATATTATACTAACTTAATTTAAGCTGGGTAAGTACATAAAGCTGGATATGGAAAACACTCAAAATAAATAACAAATATAAAGTCAAGAAAACCCTCAACAGTTGCTACAATAATCTGTTACACATCTAATTATTCTAACACAAAACAAACATGAAGCTTTTTCAAACTTGTTGTCATTTATATTGAAGAACTTAACATGATGAAATATTATCTTACTTAATTGCTAAGTATTCATGCTTATTGACAGTGTGTTTTATAAAATACAGAAAAAAATTGAAAACATTGCTAATGGTAAAAATACTCTACTTGACACTAGCATATAACAATTAACATTATTACAAAACTGCCATCATATTTAGAAAATAAGCTTTTTATATTATTTTCAAAACAAAAATACAAAAGATCATATGAAACATTAACAAATCTGCTACTGATGAACACACTAACTCATGAGTATATCAGTTAAAATGTAGTAACTTCACTAAATATTACTTTGAGAATCCTTTCACCCAAAGATACATAGAATAAATTCAAGCACTACAACAACATTAGAGATCCCTTTACAAACCATCAACTTATAAAAACTGGATGAATATATTAAGGTATTAAATACATACTTAAATGTACCTTATTTAAGTTATAAACACAACAAACTTTAATAATAAAAACTTACACATTAAATTTGACAAAAAAACAGCATGATCTAAACAGCATTTAAATCACTTATTTAACAGATTCCCTGATCATTTTAAGACAAACATCACTGTGACACCACTGAAGGTACAACTGCATTATAGACCTAAAAAAATTCTCTAGGAAAGATATTAAAAGCGTGAGTCATATTAATAAATTTATATTTTTAAAAAACATTTGGTTATTGTTAAACAATTTATTTCAAGTTTTCCTCAGCCTATATTCAAAGGAAACCCTACATTCACATACTAATGAATTCATGAAATTCAAATGTTAAAGAAACTATTAACTATATTGTCTTACCTCATATTTATCTGTTCATTTTGATAACATAAGGTATTTTTATTTTCAGTATCATATTATTTTTTTTTATAGAATATCCAATGCTTCAATTTATATTAATTTATGTTTTCATGTTAATCTAAAATGATATTGTTAAATTTTTTAAATACTTTCATAAAATAATTTTTTGTTATCCCTATCATACATAAATGTTTTTTTTTATTTTGATTCCCTGCTTGTTGAATTATACAATAATTTTTTTTTTGGATTGTAAAATACCTACTATTGTTTTTATGGTTTTTCAACTTATATAGAGATTCCAATATCTTCTCACTTGATTCAGATGAATTATTAATTCCTGAATATTAGACAGATGTTATAATGCAAAACATTTATTTGTACGTAAATAAAAAATTGTAGATTAGATTTTATAAAGAGGAGTAGGAAGCTTGCTTAACTGATAGGAAATTCAAGTTTCTAGTTTATCCTTCTGTGCAACTCTTAGATAGTAAATAAGAATTTTAATACAGTTTTACAGGCATAGTTACCATTCTACCAAGCCTTGATAAAGAAGTAGTAGCTCTGTTAGCTAACAGAAGATAACAAACAGTGTGGTGTAACAGGATCAGTCAAGGCGCAGCTAACATTTTTCCCATGATATGCTTAACGAAGGAAATAGGAGTAAAGGATAATAAAAAAGGAGGATACAGGGCAGTCAAGCCAGATGGTGCCAGTGTTAACCCACCAGGTTGTCTAGTGTTGAACACATCTTTCCAAATCAGCTGATTTAGAAGTTGAGAGTTCCAGCGTTCAAGTCCTAGTAAAGGTATTTTATACGGATTTGAATACTAAATCATGGATACCGGTGTTCTTTGGTGGTTGGGTTTCAATTAACCACACATCTTAGGAATGATTGAACTGAGACTTACAAGACTACACTTCATTTACACTCATACATATCATCCTCTGAAGTAATACCTGAACAGTAATTCCCAGAGGCTAAACAGGTAAAAGAAAAAAGTGGTACCAGTGTAGTGATCGAGAAAAATTCCTGGGTAGATGTGGATAGAAGAAGAAATGAAGAATTAAGAAAGGTAGAAAACAACTAAGATGCTGAGGGACTGTTTGATCAAGGTAATTTACCATCTTGCCCACTAGTACAAAATTAGGAAAACATGCTAATTTTAGAGTCAGTTAAGTGATTCTTAACAGCCAATATACAAATGGAAGAAAGCATGTTGTAATTCTAAAACTAGAATCTCATACAACTTGTTCAAATAGCAGTAAGAATATTTTTTTTTTTAAATATTTTCAGATCTTTAGCTTTGCAGTTAACTTGTATTAATAATATTTTCTATTGATTCTCAGCTATACTGTGTTTTTAACAGCTCAAATACGGCTGATAAAAAATTAAAAATAAATACTAAGAAATCAAAAATAAAATTTTATTGAGGTGAGATTCTTCCTGTTATTACACGTATCTAGTGGTAATAAATAAATAAAATCACATGTAAATATATTCATAACTCTTCATGGAAATAATATTAATAATAGATTTTGACTGAAGGTAGTCAATTTAATGGGTTTAACAATTAATTATATATGCTGATTTTATTAATATATTAAATTTGCTGTAAAAAAAAATTGGTTCATTATTAATTTAAAAATTGCCCTGCATCCTGCATTATTAGTTATAAATTTGTTAAATACCTGTTATTTATTTTGCAAACTGTTTTTTTTTTTTTGTCTTCAGTCATTTGACTGGTTTGATTCAGCTCTCCAAGATTCCCTATCTAGTGCTAGTCGTTTCATTTCAGTATACCCCCTACATCCAACATCCCTAACAATTTGATTTACATATTCCAAACGTGGCCTGCCTACACAATTTTTTCCTTCTACCTGTCCTTCCAATATTAAAGCGACTATTCCAGGATGCCTTAGTATGTGACCTATAAGTCTGTCTCTTCTTTTAACTATATTTTTCCACATGCTTCTTTCTTCATCAATTTGCCGGAATACCTCTTCATTTGTCACTTTATCCACCCATCTGATTTTTAACATTCTCCTATAGCACCACATTTCAAAAACTTCTAATCTTTTCTTCTCAGATACTCCGATTGTCCAAGCTTCACTTCCATATAAAGCGACACTCCAAACATATACTTTCAAAAATTTTTTCCTGACATTTAAATTAATTTTTGATGTAAACAAATTATATTTCTGACTCAAGGCTCGTTTCGCTTGTGCTATTCGGCATTTTATATCGCTCCTGCTTCGTCCATCTTTAGTAATTCTACTTCCCAAATAACAAAATTCTTCTACCTTCATAATCTTTTCTTCTCATATTTTCACATTCAGTGGTCCATCTTTGTTATTTCTACTACAGTTCATTACTTTTGTTTTGTTCTTATTTATTTTCATGCGATAGTTCTTGCGTAGGACTTCATCTATACCATTCATTGTTTATTCTAAATCCTTTTTACTCTCGACTAGAATTACTATATCATCAGCAAATCATAGCATCTTTATCTTTTCACCTAGTACTGTTACTCCGAATTTAAATTGTTTTTTAACATCATTAACTGCTAGTTCCATGTAAAGATTAAAAAGTAACGGTGATAGGGAACATCCTTGTCGGACTCCCTTTCTTATTACGCCTTTTTTCTTATGTTCTTCAATTATTACTGTTGCTGTTTGGTTCCTGTACATGTTAGCAATTGTTCTTCTATCTCTGTATTTGAACCCTAATTTTTTTTAAATGCTGAACATTTTATTCCAGTCTACGTTATCGAATGCCTCTTCTAGGTCTATAAACGCCAAGTATGTTGGTTTGTTTTTCTTTAATCTTCCTTCCACTATTAATCTGAGGCCTAAAATTGCTTCCCTTGTCCCTATACTTTTCCTGAAACCAAATTGGTCTTCTCCTAACACTTCTTCCACTCTCCTCTCAGTTCTTCTGTATAGAATTCTAGTTAAGATTTTTTATGCATAACTAGTTAAACTAATTGTATTCTTCACATTTATCTGCCCCTGCTTTCTTTGGTATCATGAGTATAACACTTTTTTTGAAGTCTGATGGAACTTCCCCTTTTTATAAATATTACACACCAGTTTGTATAATCTATCAATCGCTTCCTCACCTGCACTGCGCAGTAATTCTACTGGTATTCCGTCTATTCCAGGAGCCTTTCTGCCATTCAAATCTTCTTTTAATGCTCTCTTAAATTGAGATTTCAGTATTGTTTCTCCCATTTCATCCTCTTTAACTTCCTCTTCTTCCTCTATAACACCATTTTCTAATTCATTTCTTCCATATAATTCTTCAATATATTCCACCCACCTATCGACTTTGCCTTTCGTATTATAAATCGGTGTACCATCTTTGTTTAACACATTATTAGATTTTAATTTATGTACCCCAAAATTTTCCTTAACTTTCCTGTATGCTCCGTCTATTTTACCAAAATTCATTTCTCTTTCCACTTCTGAACACTTTTCTTTAACCCACTCTTCTTTCGCTAGTTTGCTCTTCCTGTTTATAGTATTTTTTAATTGTCTATAGTTCCTTTTACTTTCTTCATCACTAGCATTCTTACATTTTCTACGTTCATCCATCAGCTGCAATATATCGTCTGAAAGGTTTTCGACCAGTTCTCTTTGTTCTGCCTAAGTTTTCTTCTGCTGATTTAAGAATTTCATTTTTAACATTCTCCCATTCTTCTTCTACATTTTCTACCTTATCTTTTTTACTCAGACCTCTTGCGATGTCCTCCTCAAAAATCTTTTTACCTCCTCTTCCTCAAGCTTCTCTAAATTCCACCAATTCATCTGACACCTTTTCTTCAGGTTTTTAAACCCCAATCTACATTTCATTATCACCAAATTATGGTCGCTATCAATGTCTGCTCCAGGGTAAGTTTTGCAATCAACGAGTTGATTTCTAAATCTTTGCTTAACCATGATATAATCTATCTGATACCTTGCAGTATCGCCTGGCTTTTTCCAAGTGTATATTCTTCTATTATGATTCTTAAATCGGGTGTTGGCAATTACTAAATTATACTTCGTGCAAAACTCTATAAGTCGGTCCCCTCTTTCATTCCTTTTGCCCAGCCCATATTCACCCACTATATTTCCTTCCTTGCCTTTTCCAACGCTTACATTCTAATCTCCAACTATTATTAAATTTTCATCTCCTTACGTGTTTAATTGCTTCATCAATCTCTTCGTATGCACACTCTAACTCATCATCATCATGGGCGCTTGTAGGCATAGAGACGTTAACAATCGCTGTCGGTTTAGGTTTTGATTTTATCCTTATTACAATGATTCTATCGCTATGCAGTTTGAAATACTCTACTCTCTTCCCTATCTTCTTGTTCATTACGAATCCTACTCCTGCCTGCCCATTATTTGAAGCTGAGTTAATTATTCTAAAATCACCTGACCAAAAGTCGCCTTCCTCTTCCCACCGAACTTCACTAATTTCTACTACATCTACCTTTTTCCTATCCATTTCTCTTTTTAAATTTTCTAGCCTACCAACCTTTTTTAAACTTCTAACATTCCACGCTCCGACTTTTAGAATGCTATTTTTTAATTTTCTGATGACCCCTTCCTTAGTAGTCCCCACCCGGAGATCCGAACGGGGGACTAGTTTACCTCCGGAATATTTTACCAAGGAAGGCACCTCCATCATTGCTATTTGAAAATGCATAGAGCTACATTTTCTTGGAAAAGAAGCAGCTGTAGTTTTCTATTGCTTTCAGCTGCGCAGTACTCAGAGGACTGAGTGATGTTGATATGGCTGTTTAAGTCGTCTTGACTCACGCCCTTAACAACTACTGAAAGAGCTGCTGCCCTCTTTCAGGAATCATTCCTTAGTCTGGCTCTCAACAGATACCTCTCCGATATGGTTGCACCTTCAGTCCAGCTACTCTGTATCACTGAGCACTCAAGCCCCCTCACCAACGGCAAGGTCTCATGGTTCATAGACAGCCAACTGTTATTTTTACCTAAAAAATAATATCCTTAAGAATAAAGTTATAACCGGTCTTGCTTTAGATTTTATCAATTTTTCATGACAGAAACAGCTAATGAGAAACATTTTTTGGCATTCTTCAATGTACTTTTACTTCAGAAACATAAGTAATATCTTTGGTTCTGCAGTTTTATTTTATCCCCTCCACTAACCCTAGAATTAAAGAAAAATAATAACTCTATATTAGTGTTGAACTACACAAATGTATTTGGTCTCACAAAAATTTGAGTGGTTCACAATATAAAGACATAAAGTTTAATTAAGGGGTCTGATACTTATGTTGTCAGGTGGGCAGATTTCCGATCTGTCAAGCTAATTTTGATTTCATATAAGTTAATTAAAAATATATTTTTTAGATCCTACTGAAATTCATTTAACATACATTTTCACTAAATGCTATTTATGCCAGATATTATGTATTTGCATAGTAGGCCAATTTTGCTGTGTGAAATGTGATTTAAGTGTACTTATTCTCTTTTATAGTCTTAGATTTTACATTTCTTCACACAACAGTAAATTTTTAAATCTGTGTAATTTTGAATCTGAGAACTTTTTGAAATTTAAAAATATGTTTAACAGGTTTTATATTTATAAAATACACATCCATGTAGTAACATTTCTGCCAGAAGACAAAATAAAAAAAAATTGATGTGGGCACCACATAACTTCCTTGTATGCCTATTAAATTACATACACACATGTTCTTAAAATTAAAAGTATATACAATTTTATTTCATTAATAACTTCTGATATTTTTTACTTTTTTTATTGTTATTATTGAATTGTTATTTATCATAATTTTTTTTTTACAATCAGATGTTAAAAATTATTAATAAATCAATATAAATATAAATTAAAAAAAAAAGATGAAGTCTGATTCGAACTGATGTGCCTTCCCCTGTAAGATCCAAATATTTCATTAATTAAAATTTTATTTGGCTATAACTCTTGACTCTATGAAAATAAGTACCACTTATGAGGGCTTATTACTGCAGTTAAGAAAAAGCTCAAAATCCACTTTTGGGCTCTTTTGGATTTTGCTCTTTTAGTTCAGTTGATTACAATCAAAAGAGGATGTGCACAACTAGTAGTTACAACAGTACTAAATCCAAAATTTCAATATCCTACGGCTAATGTTTTTGAGTTATGCGAGATATATACATATGCACATACGTACATATATATAGAGGTCACACCTAAACTAGTGAAAATGGATTCAGGAATGGTCAAAATCGATATTTCTGTTAAAATCTGAAAACCAGAATTTTTTGCGATCACAGTACTTCCTTTACTTCGTACAAGGAAATATAAAATTACTGACAGTACAATAAAAATTAAAACAAAACATATATTATTATTTGTATCCATTCTCATTGTCTGGACCAGTCTGTTTATATTTGTAACTTTTTTTTGAATTAAATTAATAAAATTATTTAAAATAATATACAATATTTTTAAAATAAAAAAACAACTTTTTTCTAAATTTTTCTTTAATGAAGTATTTCAGATCAGTGGATTAACAATTCATTATAGTAAATCTATTAAATAGTACAATAGCATGCAAATTAATCTGAACACAGGGAATTTTTTGTTTATTTTTATGTTATGGCTACACTGTTTGACACACCTATTGTTTAAATTGTCTGTGTTATGTGAGGGTATCGCTCTTTGGTTATTTAGCAATCTTAATGTTATAAATAGTGTTTTGTGAAAGTTTATTTCCTTTTTTATTACAAAATCATATTTTTTAATCCTTATGTCCTAATTATATAACAATGGATCAAACTCCAAGAAAGCGTTTGAAAATAGTTTCACTTTCCGAGCATACCAGTATGACACAATGACAAATAGCTTCGGAGTGTGGTTTTGGACTAGGGAATGTGAATGCTGTTTAAAACAATTTAAAGAAACTGGTTCCTTTTCCAGGCTAGATCCCCATCTTAATCCTCTATTTACAACTTCCATGTTACTATTATTTCCTGCTATACGTATCTTTGAATCTATATACATACATTTAATTACTTCTATTAAATGCCTCAAAATTCCTCCTCTCTTTAGAACATAACTATTCTATGCACCATATCAAATGCCTTAATATAATCTAAAAAAAGCAAATGAGTCTCTTTAAATTATTTGTTTATCTCAATAATTTGCTTCAGAGCAAATATGTTACCTGAATAACATCTATGTGCTCAAGTCAGATTACTCCTCCATTAAAACCACTACAATTAAAGGCCTAAATCTCATCATTACAATCCTAGAAAATATCTTGTATATCACATTCAGAAGACTTATTCCTGTTTAGTTTTCACAATCTGATCTTCCTTTTTTAAAAATAGGGCAAATAACTGCCAATGACCAATCTGACAGCATACTATTGTTTCCAATATATATTAATGAACTTTAAATTAAAAATTTGTGATGTTCTTTTAAAAATTTTAGCCTTTGACCAATCACGTGCACAAGCTTTCCCATTCCGCACACATTTTAGGGTTTCCTTAAATTCTACATACTGGATGTCGTCAATAAATGAAAAATCATATGAATTGTGAGTATTTACAGTTCCCATTTCCTCTTCATAAATTTTTGAAATACTGCAGAAAAGCTTCCCTACTAATATTGTTCAAATAACCCAGATCTTTTATATCTCTATTCAGATGTTTCATTACCTTAAATACCACTCCCTGACCACCATGTATGTCATTTTTCATATCTGAAATATAGTTGTTCCAACTCTCTTGCTGGGCTTTCATAGTTTTACTCCACACAACATTAGCTAGCCTGTGATATTCCCGCCTTGCTTCATCCACTTTAGTGGCTATAAGGCATTTATAAGCATTGTTTTTCTTCTCAACTGCCTCCTTCAGCTCATCATTCCACACACAATTCCTCCTCCATTTTGCTCTTACTTCCAAAGCAGCTCCTTCCAAAATAGATTTCATATTATGCCACTCTCTCATTCAGACCAAATAACCCATTATGTAAATCCAATCACTCAATCACTGCTGATATAAAAACCTGACTGAGTAATCCTGCAACAAATACACTTTCCATGTCAAACCTTTCCCCCTATGTCCTTCACTCACATCTTTTCAACAATCTCAACCATCCAAACTACATGAAATGATCACTACCAAGATCACATTCTCTCTATCCTTGCAGGTGATAGTAACACCAAAGTGTTTTCACCCCAGAAAAAATAAAAAAAATCTATACACCCAGATCTTTGTAAACCGGTTAAACAATTTTGCATTTGCCAGGAATAGTAGATTGTACTTCTATTCCCTCTTCCCTCTAGCAGCCAATGTATATTTGTGGATTTCCTTATGTTTAAAGAAGGTATTAATTACCCATAATCCATTAAAAGAAGCAAAATCTCAAAAGGCTCTTCCATTTAAATTAAATACATTCTCATTATGCTTCCCAGTTATTGCATCAATCGATATATATCCCACTCTGGCATTCAAATCACCACCCATCATAATATAATCATTCAAAGTATTTTGTAGTATTCCATAAATTCATTCCTTCTTCCATCCTTCCTCTGGTGCATAGACACATAAAAAAACTATATATCCCCTCTCCAATCTAAGTCGTACGCATATAGTTCTATCTGAAACCCATTCATAAGAGTGGTTTTTATCTTTCCACTTTTTATTCAAAATAATGGCCACTCCTGATGTTGCACAAGCTCATATCTTTACACCACTATAAAACACTGCATGCACACCCAGATCATAAGAACACCTCTGTTTTTTCTTTTTTTAGTTTCACTTATCATTGCCACATCTATGTTCCTGGTTTCCACGATCTTAACAAGCTCCACCTCCTTCCCCATCAACACTGTACATTCCATGCACACACAATTAATTTAGTCCACCAGTGTTTAAAAGTCCTTCTTTCTTGAAAACATTCCCCATCAACATTAATCTTAATTCTAGTCTGAGTTTTCCTCTTTGGATGATTGAAAATATTTTAAATTCCCCTAACGGGTTACTAACCTGATTGTGGATAAGACCATTAGTGGGGCTGCCACCTCAGAGCCTCTGGGTTTCATTTGGAGACCCAACAACTAGTTTCTTCCATCCTCTCTACCAATGGGAAAATCTTCCTCTTTGGCCTTTGAGGCCGTTACACGATTCCCATCTGTAACTCTAGGCAGGGGCCCTGCCTAGAGTAGACTGGGTGCTTCTGTCTGGTGCCAGATGGATCCAGGTTTTTTTATGAGGGTATTACTCCTCTCTTGCACAGTTCTCAAATCTCTTGGGGCCCAGGCTTGGGACTGGCTTGCTGCAGTGTTCTCTATTTTAATTTTTATTAGTAATTGCCGGAAAAGTCATGCAATACTTTGCCTGCTTTTTTCTAGTTGTATTCATTTTTTGAAGAAGAGACTGTCTTACCTTCCCCATTTTCAGGGATACACTTAATTACTAGCTGAAATACTTTAATTTTAAACTTACTTTTTAATGCTTTTTTTTATTATTGTGAGTGATGAATTTTTATGTACATGTTAGTCAAATGATTTCTTTCATTTGTGGGATTTTTATATAACTCTTTATTGTTATTCTTTTATCTGTTCCATTTTTTCAAAATTCAGTTTGTAAACTTTTGTTTATTTAATTTTCCCTTTTTTTCTGAAAATTATGTAATAGTCTATATAATTTATTTATTTAATTGTAACAATAGTAACACTGGTTGATATACAATAACAGTTTGTATGTTTGATGGTAATGAATTTTGTAGCACGTGAAGAAATGATATACCTGATCAGCAGTTTAACTCAGAACCTGCAGATGAAAGACAGAGATGCTAGTTTATATAATGATTGTATACAATATAAAATTTGTTACTTATATTTTTAGATGTTAATAGTAAAGTCTCTGTGGTTGTTTGCAAAAAATTCTTGATTAACTAAGTGGCTCTGTCTCTTTTATCACTTACAGATCTATTGAAAAAATTATTTAATTTTTATTTTTAAACTAGCTGCTTTTTTGTGTTTGTTCTACATAGAAGAATGTTAGAAAGATTTGTAAAATTTTCCAGCAGACCACAATAAATAAAATTAGTACAGACTGTTAGATTAGTACAAACTGTTAGAAAACCTATTTGTTTTATTGAGAAACGTGACACAAAAATACAATGTAGAAACTATGTAGTTGTGTATGTCTAATATCTGGAGGAGTTATTAAAGTGGAGAATTTATTTTTTAAATTTTTTCTATAATTTATTATCATTTTACCTCGAAGTGTAGCAAATTATCAATGTTGTTAAATCATACAATAACAAAAAAATTACACAGATTGTGCCCACATTTAATATAAAAAATCTGTTATTTATGTAGAACTGAATAATATTAAAAAATAAATATCATCTGTACCACTGCACAGTTAGGTACTGGTCTATTTCTAATAAAAAAAATTAATTGCAAAATAAAATAGTGTGCCATTTGTTGACACTAAAATGATCAGTTTACATTACCTGTTTATATATATACACATACACACACACTTATTTTAAATACACAATATTATTACTGAAGCACATTCCACAAAAAAGAGATAAGAAGTTACTTGCATATCTCTAATTAGTATAGCTTTTATTTTGCTTGTGATGTAGATGTTTAATATAGTGGTATAAAAAAATTGTTCATTTAAGAAGAATTTTTACTGCATAATATATGTTGATAAAAAAAAAAAACTATGGTAGATGTAATTCAATCAACTCTCTACACATTTCTTTGTTTATTTATTACATTACAGTAAGCATCTTGTTTGTAGTTAAACTGTATTAGGTTAATCATTTTTACAGATTATAAAACAAGTAACTGGGTTTATTTTAAACAAAGAATATTTGTCAAAACAAAAGAAAAGAAATATGTTATATGAAACACACTAAATGTTATTCAAATAATATATTTGTTTATTTTCTTTTGTGATGATGGATTTTCATCAACTAATGGCTTCATCCATCGACTGTTTAAAAATATTTATCTTTTTATTTTAGTCACACTATCTTTACAAATGTAAATGTTCCTTAAAAAAATAAAATGAGTCATTAAAGAAGAGTCAAATAAGGAAGAACTAAACTTCAGTAATTAGGTAGAGATAATACTGGATTATTACTAGATAATATACTTATGTTTTATTAAATTTATTTTTATTATTTCAAACAGGTAGGCTTCTAGATATTTCATACAGTTCTGGTTGCATGTATTTTAATGAGAAAGATGATATAGGGGGGATCATCTTATAAACTTAGAAGAAAAAATGTCAGGAATTGAATTCACGAAAGCTAACTAGTCAGGAAGCCAGTTTTCTCATCAGAATATTAATTTTTCTATCAGCAGTTCTATTTTATATTGAAATATCAGTATTAAAATTACTATTTTTTAATTAGGAAAAGGTCAAAATCAATAATTTTCTAAATACAATGTTCCAGAAAATTTTCCATTTTACAATTCTAAAGAAGAAATATTGAAAATTTAAAAATTTTATCAAATGAATGCTCTTATATACATTTTTAATCATCAGAAATTATATTTATAGTACCAGATAAACAATAACATTACTTTTTAAGTTTAAAGAAGTTTATTTTATATTTCAAAGCTTTCTAATGTGGATTTTAATTTTTTGTTGAAATATGCTAATTTCAACAAAAAAGTAGGGCACACGTATCATTAATGGATTTTCTTGAGCATTTTTTTATCAAACCAAACATTCTTAACTTCTACAGCTAAACAGTAACACCTCAACCTTTCGTCTGGAAGGTTCCAAGTTCAAATTTCAGTCAGGTTTATAATTTTTCATATGCTGAAAAATTTCCATATCATACTCCCACACACAAACTTGAAGCATGTTGTAGAGAACAACATGCTTGGCAAAGGAATAATCATTAAAAAAAGGAAAAAAATATTTAATCATTACTAGAATTTATATTTAAATTGGTTCAGTGATGATCAAGTTACATGAAGATAAATATGAATAATTATAGTACATACTGGCCGTAATACTATTTTTATTTTAGTAAGATTTACCAAAAACACAACTCAGCCATTGTGAATTACATAACATGAATTTTATGCTGTACAACTAAACAGTGAGTTCTTCACATATTTAACACTGCCTGTTATAACAAATTACTTTTTACATTTAAATCAATTTGAAATAAATTTAACAGAGAAAAATTGAAAAACGTTTTTCTTTTTTGAAGATTGTGAAAACTGTTTGATCTTAATCTTCATTCAGGATGTATCTTAATAATTATTATTATGTGTACCGTGAACACATTTTACAACTAATATAATTTTCAATATAACAAATAAAATATTTGAAGAAAATATACCATTTTCTGGGAAGATTTAATTAATAGATGAAGAATTTATAAAGGAAAATTTTATAATATGTATCAAATCTATTATTACAAAAAATATTACTATGATGAAAAGTGAATAAGTGTAGCAGTTATAGTAAGGTGCTTGCGGAGGGTAGTAGATGTACATCCTTAAGTAGAGGAAAAAGCGCCTTGCTAGAACTGCTCTGCTATAAATGTTAAAATTTTACTTTGTAGTTAACTTAGATTACGGCACAAACATTTGGAAATATGAAAAAAAGTTGTTTTAAACAAATGCATTGAAAATAAATTTTTATACAAGATAAAATAACTTGTACAATATTGATTAATTTTCTGCAAAAGCATATACATGCTTTTAATCATGTTTTTTTATCAATGAACATCACCACCCTTCTATTATACTTCCAACATTTCTCTAACAGTTGCGGAACTGCAAAAATAAGAGAATTAGGGTTGCTTCTTCCAACCCTAAATCTATGCTGGTCTTTATTTTATTCTCTATATCTATATTATTCTATAATTTTTTTTAGAATTCTACCTTTTTAATCAATCCTTATCTAGTATTAGCTTATACAGTTTTTCTTCCATAATTCTAAATATTTTTTTTCAGGTAGAATTCTAAAAAAATTTTGACAAGAGTTGATTAAACTTCATAAAAAACTAACCATTATGGTCAGTATAATTAGATTAATTTTTTGTTCTGTTCTATTTCATATTTTATTTGATCTTTTTGTCAGGAATAATTCATTTTAATTTTATTTATCACCTAAAATTAAAATACGTCGTTATGTTTTATTGGTCTTCTAGTTCTTATTTTATTTTCATTGGTCAAGTCACACTAACTTTAATCTTATGTGGTTCATCACACTAAAAGCATGATTTTTTAAATGCAGTATACTGAAATGATTGAGAAACAATCAAGTAAAGATATCTAACATATTCAATAGAAATTATTTGCACTAATACATTCATTTAGGTAAACCCAAGTTTAAAATACTATTTTTGAAACAAACAAAAAAATATCATTGGAAAATAAAAAGTATTACATCAATTTAAACATTCTGCTCCTAAAATAACAGATAAAATTTAGTTTTAATTTTTACTAGGTTGCTAACTAAGCTGCTTATCTTATAAATGAATAAAATTTTTGTTGACATGAACCATAACAATGAATTAATTTCCAGGTAATAGACTAGAGATAGAGAATATTTTGTTATCTTAAATCAACAATATATGTCTTTTTATGACTGCAAAACTATTATTATTATTGTATATAACACATTCTCATTAACTGAATCATTTTTTGTTCAACTTGCAATTAAAAAAAAAAAAAACATATTCAACTGAATAAACTTATTTTCAAAAAATGATTGTATTATTATTAAATGGTTTACTGGAGTTCCTAAGCTGTGTTTTGTGTAATAATTATCTTTGCAATAATTTAACCTCATTTTAGTTCATCTTATTAAAACAAAATTTACCTTTGGTCATCTTTTTCAGATTTTTGATTTTTATAAATTATATTTTGAACTCGGTTATCTTATTGGTAAATCTAAAATGTTAAAATTAAACCGACAGGCATCAATTTGAGCTGATAGAATTTAATTTTAGGTCGAGTAGTAGACAGTACTTACATAACCTGATCCTGTTACAGCTACTGTCAAGGTCTGCTTGTTCAATAAACCTCTCCATCTTTGTTTGTCTTCCCACCATCTATCCTCTTCCATTTGCTGATATCCTCTATTAATATCCTCCTTTTCTATATTGTCTTTAGTTCTATCACTCCATCTTACTCTGGGTCTTTTTCCATTTATTCTCAGCTCTTTCATTCTGACTGGTAGTCTCTCTTCATCCACCCACTTTATATGTTCACATCATCGCAAGCTCATTTTTCTACTCTTTTTCACATACTCTCCAACCTTGAGATGTTTCTTATGTCCAAATTTCTCACTCTGTTTCTTGTTTTACTTTATTGGTAGTAGAAACTTCATCTCACCACCCTACAACATACTCCATTCCTCTCTGTCATCTTCCATGATTCTGCTCCATACTACACTATTCGCATATAATAGGATTGGTGCATCATCTTTCTTGCTCTTTCTGGTATCTTTCTATTCCGTAACAAATGTTTCACACTCTGGTTTCAGACTTCCTCCATTTTGTAATCATTTTGATATCAAAATTTTCCATCATCACTTATCTCACTTCCCAAGTATTTTTAACTATTCACCAATTTCAGGTTCCGCACACTGTTCTACTCTTATCTCTTCCAGTAATCACTTCACTCTTCTTCCTACAAATTTTTAGCGCATAGTTCTTCATTACCTCCTTCCAACATCTAATTGGATCTGTATGTCCTGAACTTTATCACCCCATATAATTATGTCATCGGCAAAACTCATTTTCTTATCTTTTTCTCCCACTCATTCTTTTACCAGTTGGGTCATTTCTTCCATCCTCCCATTAAACAATGTGACTATAAAATACTTCCCTGTTGAAGACCACTTCTTATGTTAAACCATTCAGTGTTCTTACTCTACATTTATAATATCTGTACATTTCCTTAATATTAATATATCCTTCCTCGGTACCCACTCATCATTTCCTCCCATATACACCTCTTATCAACAGAGTTGTTTGCCTTCACAATATCAATGAACATCGCCACACTTCTTTCATACTCCCAACTTTTCTCTAACACTTGTGGAACTGCAAAAATATGGAAATTAGGATTGCTTCTTCCAACCCTAAATCTACGCTGGTCTTCACTTTGTACTTATCCTGTTAATGCAATCCTTTCAAAAACTTTTGCCATATGGTTAATCAGAGTAAACCTTTTTTCAGTTTTTTGGGATGATCCTGTTTCTCCTTACACAATTCGATACTCTACATATCCACTCCATGCCAATTGGACCCCAGATTTTTAATCACATTAACAGCAACTTTGTCAGGTCCTGCTGATTTCCTACTGTTCATTTTACAAATTGCATCCTCCACTTTTCTCCATGAGATTTCCTCCAACCAACAACTGCAGCCTTCCTCACTTTGAATATTCTCATCTTTATTTTCCCTACTTAACAATTTCTCAAAATAATCCTTTCATAGTTCTTTCACCCCTTCTGCATCATCCACCAGTTTTCCATCTTGTATTCTATTCTCTCTGACATTTCTGTCTTCTTCTTTTTGTTCCTTATTTTACAAAATATTTTCTTATTTCCTTTCATATCTTCTGTCAATCTATCTGTAATTCTTCTCGTGACTTTTCTTTTTCAATTATTTTTTCTTTTTACTGATATAAGCATGTCTATTCTCTTCTTTCCTAATTTAACACCACTTCCTTCAGGCCATAATCTTTCTTCTGTTGTTGCCTACTTTGTTGGATTACTTTTGTTTCCTTATTCTCTTTCTTTCCCAATGCTCTATCACAAATTTTTTTAGCTGCTTCCACCAATGCCTTAAAATTTCCCCATTCCTTCTCTACATCCTTTATCCATTTTTTTGTCATCCTTCCTTGTAGCAGATTTCTGTATACCTCCATCTTTGTTCTTTCTTTCAATTTCTACTCTCTTATCCTCCTTGGTATTTTCTGCTTTTTAATTTTTTGAAAACTAATCTTCCAACATGCAATCAACAGTCTGTGATCTACATCGCACTCACTCTGAGAGTTACATTTACATCTATTAGCCTTTTCCCCTATTCTATGTCCATCACAAAGTATGGATATAAATAAACACTTTGGTGTTTATTGATAAAACTATTTTGAACATAGTTATTTATCTATCTATCTGTCCTCCCCTATATCCAGTTAATTCTAAGCTGGGAATGTATCCTAAAAGTTTCCAACAAAATCACAGTCAATCCTTCAATAATTCAGCATCAAAATTTATTTATTTATCCATAACACCCTTCAACTATGCCATCTATGTCAACTCTAAAACAGTTGTTGCACCTTCTCTCATTTACTCATATGCCCAAACCACTTCAATGTGCTTTTTTAACTTCAAGTTTAGTTGTTCAATCCCAAGACTTTCTCTCAAATCAATCTCAGTTTTGTTTTCCCAATGAGAAATTTTTTTTACTTCTGCAAAATTTGTCATGTTTATTCTCCATATAAGAATAGTTTTATGCAGAATTTCTTCCTTGTAGTTTAGGGAAAGAAAGTCAAATAAACCATGGTTTGATGGATGAGTGCAACAAGAGTGTGACAGAAAGAAAGTTCTTTTTAGCTATTTGGCTGCAGCCAGAAGGTGAATTCAGTGAAGAAAAAATGAAAATGGATTTATAGAATAATAGATACAGCAGAAGAAGATCACACTGTTAACAATATAAAGATACTTTTATTGTACCATTAGATTCTTAAGGAAAGGATACATCCGAAATGCATATGAAGAACAGGATAAAGGTCAGATAGTGGTGGAAAACAGTCAAGTTCTTGAAGTTTGGAAGCTGTTAAATAGAGAAGGCAATGTAGATGAGAAGAGCAGTTTGGAATGCCGAAATGTGCAGCCCTGGATCCCAAATCCATCACAAGAAGAAGTAAAAGAACTTAAAAACAATAAGGCTCAGGTGAAGACAGTATAACAGCAGAGATATTGAAAGCAGTTGGGAAGAGCAGGGCTGAGCATCTACACAAACTGTTGATGGAAATCTGGGAGAAAGAAATTATGCCAGAGGAATAGAAAGAAGCTATTGTCATAGCCATTCACAAAAAAGGTGACAAACAGTCATGCAATAATTACAGGGAGGTAGCCTTACTTAACAGTGCATACAAAGTTCTTTTCTTGATAATACAAAAACACCTGAAAATGTATATTGGTTCACTAACTGGGGAACATCAGGCTGGTTTCATCAAAGGAAATTCAAAAACATACCAAGTCTTTATTTTAAGGGAATCCATAAATAAAAATATATAGTTCAATAAAGTGGCGTTTATTTTATTGTTAGATTTCGTTGAAGCTTATGAGAGCCAAAGAAATATGGGAAAAAGGTAAAGCTTCGGAATCCCTGAGAAGCTAATCAGATCAGCTAGCATGAGTGTACTCATGCTAGCTCAGTGTAAAGTCAAAGTAAATGGTGAAGTCTCTTCATTATTTGAAATAAATACAGGAGTGAGATAAGGAGATGGATTATCTCCAATTCGTTTTTATCAGATTATGGAACATAATCTGGGGATAAGCACAGGAACAAAGATAAATGTTCTGGCATTTGCTGATGATGTAGTGATCATGACTGAAAACCTTGAGGATCTGAAGGAACTAGTCAAAACCTTAATTAAAGAAGCACAGTTTGAGGGTCTTAGAATTAACGATTCCAAAACAAAGTTCATGTGATTTGGTAGAAAAGGAAATGCACAACCACAAAACAATCAGAACACAATCCAGATTGAAGACCACATTTTCAAATGAGTTCAGGAAAGAAGTTCTTAGGAGTCATGCTGTCATCTAAGAATAGTAATGAAAGTGATATCCAAAACAGATTAAATGGAGCCAACAGGAATGCAAGAAGCTAATAATGTTGTCTGTCGAAGAGCACCATCATTCATATTTATAAAACAATCATCAGGCCAGTATTAGTACGAGTATATAGAGTTGAAAATTGGTTCCTTAACAAAAAAGAAGAGTGACAAGTCTATCTTTGAGAATAAAGTAGTCCTACATGTAAAAATGGTGGATGGAGAATAAGGCACAATAGAGAAATGTATAAAGATTCTGATACTGTGGTGAAGGTCAAGAGTAGAAGATTGAGATGGGCAAGGCATGTCACAAGAAAGGAGCAAAATACTATGCTGAGGAAAGTTTTGGCACGAAAAAGACTAGTTGGAAGATAGAGATGGTGGGATAAACTCCAGGAAGATGTAAAGGCATTAGATATAACAGAAGAAGTAGTAAGAGACAGGACAGCTTAGAGTCAGTATGTTGGTGAAGTCAAATACAAAGTGAGGTATAAATGGCTATGGAAGTAAGTAAATCTTTGAAGTAATTAAATCATCTACCTGCAGCTGCTACAAGATCAGTAATTAAGAGCATTATCATTCGTTTTGGATATAATGATATTCCTTACCATTTAATAAAGTTCCAACAACCAATATTTCTAGTTCTGTAAACTGCAAAAAGAAATCTTTTCTTATGTTACAGTTTTCTAATACCTCTTTTTAATATCAGTGTAGGCTTTCCTTTTTTTTCTTCGTTATTACCATTCTTCCACTAATTCTATCTGATTTATAAGTCAACTAAAAAATATAATATTACTAATGTAAGTTAATTATTACATTCAATTTACCATTTTAAAATCTAAATAATACTAATTGTTTTAATTTCAGAAAATCATTTCAAGAACAAGATGATGCCCATACAGAAGTCACAGAAGCTCCTTTTATAATGGAAAATGGATTAATAAATGTATATGTAGACGGTTGCTGTGTAAATAATGGTAGAAAAAATGCCCGAGCAGGAGTTGGTGTCTGGTTTAATTTCAATCATCCATAGTAAGCGTTAATAAAAAAATTTAATGAGATGGAATTCACTCGTGAATTAACTTTTAAAGTTTGTGACTACAATAATTAAATATTTTAAGATAATAATAATAATAAAAATAATGAAACATAATAAATGGCAATACAAAAAAGAAGAGGGTTTTAATTTGTTACAATAGCTCTTTAATAAGGTGAAGCATTGATTTAAAGCTAGAATTCAAAAGCAAAAAGGATAGTTTTAGTTTCAAGCTTGTTGTATATTGATTCCTTATCTTTCTGCCTGATAGTACCACTAGCAAAATGGCCACTCCTGAACAGAAAGCCTTGTGTTTTCCACTTTGTTAAATTTGAATCTGTAGCTACATTTCGACATCTGTTCTGTAAAAAGTTTATTTATTATTGTTCAAGTAACATTTGTTGTTGACATAATTAGATTTAAATGACCAGATGTCTGAGTAAAGGTTGGTGTATGGGATGACTGAAAGTGTCTGAAGAAAATTACGTGTCAGAGAGTTCTTCCAGCGCAATCCTAAGCATTTTGTTAGTTAGGTCAACTAATAGTGTTAGTATGGAATATTTTAGGAAACTGCTTACATAAGAATTCATACAATTAACAGCAATGCCAACTTTGCTGTCAAACTGTTGTTGCATAAAGATGACAACTTTTTTGATCATATTTATGTTTAGTGATAAGTCAACATTTCATCTTAATAGAAAATTTAACACACATAATGTCCATATGTGGAGGTGAGAAAATCTTACAATGTAAAAGGAACTCCTCAAAATGAAATGTTTTCTGTGCAATATCCTGAGAGCAAGTTTATGGCCATTCTTTTTCGCCGATGCAAGCGCAACAGGAGTTGCTTATCTGGATATGCTGCATACATAGCTGTCTCCTCAATTGCACAATAAATCAGGGAATTTTATTTGGCAACAAGACGGTGAGTCTACTCACTGGTATAACTCTGCATGGGATTGGTTAAATAACATTTTCTCCAACTGCTGGTTTGGTCAGCATGAATCTAATGACAGAGCTTGATTGTGGTGGCCTTTAAGGTCACTTGATCTGATCCCATGTTATTTTTTTCCTTTGGGGTTTTATGTATGCGCCTCTGCTACCTACTTATCCACCCGATTTGAGGTACAGCATTAAAGCAGCTGTCACTTCCATTATTATATATATGCTGGTTAAACTTCCTATTGGTTGGATATGTGCCACATGACAAAATGTGCTCACATTTAACATTTTAAGGGAAAAACTGTAAAAGTTATTCTTTCATTTTATTTGTAGCTTTAAAATCCTGGTGTTCTTTTTGTTCTCCTGTATAAATAGATTAAAATTAATAACATAAAATATGTAAAACAATTTGCAAACTATTTTTTTTTTCAATTTCATTATAGTAACACATTCAAACCAGTTGAAGGAAGACCAACAAATATTAATGCAGAAATAGAAGCAGCAATAGCAGGAATAGAAACAGCTTTACAGCATGGTAATAACCTAATTATAATAAATAAAACATGATTTTTCTGGGAGTTTTACAGAACAAATTGATTTAAAAGTTTAAATCACTTCAATCTTTTCATCCTACATTCCAAAATGTTTTTAATAATAAATTAATGTATTTACTATTTTTGTTATAAATGTTTTTATTAAAAAAATTAAATTATTTTTAATCATCTTTCAGTACTTGCTTTTTATGTATGATTATAAGAATTGCATCACTTAAAACTATAATTCTGGACTTGGCTTAGCACAGGTGAATTTCGCTTCTTTATAATTTACACTACACATATAATTTTGTTTCTCCATTAGTAAATGTAAAGTGTGTAGATATTATTTGAATAAATGATAATTGAACAGCTTTATAAACTAATCTAGACAACTAATGCAATATGCTGTACTACTCTATGAGGAAGTAAATGTAAAAGACTTACACAAGTAATGTAATAATATTACAATTAAATATTTTTTCACTTTCATTAAATACTTTGTCTTTATATAATCATTACGACATTTAAAGCAGCAATCCATGAACTTCAAAATGGTGTATATCATATTCTTTTACTGCCAGTCATTTACAAATTGTTTAATAGCTTCTTCAAATTGCTCACTACTCAAAAATTCATTCAACCTTTTGAACAGGTAGAATTCACTTGGAGCTAAGATTAGATAGTATGTAGGTGACTGAAAATATTCCACCTGAATTTTACCACTAAGGTTTTAGTAACAGCAACTGAATCTAGATGCACATTATTGTACAACAAAATGCTCTTAAACATCACATGAAAATATTCTACCTGAATTTTACCACTAAGGTTTTAGTAACAGCAACTGAATTTAGATGCACATTATTGTACAACAAAATGCTCTTAAACATCACAACTTTAAATAGCAAATGAAACACTCGATGGAACTTCTTGAGTGTTTTACACTGTTGTTCCTTGTGGCATTAAGTCAACAGGACACCAAATGATTTCAAATAATTATATCTATAAACTTGTACGTTTACAGGTTTTGTTCATATTTTGAGGTGACTGGATGATACCAATTAAATGATTCTTATTCCATCCTTAGATTTCTTTAACATTTTCATTTTAAATCAGAGGCAAAATCAATTTGGAAAGTTATCACTTTTTACTACATAAAATGTCAATATTTTAATACATACCTCAATTACATTTTTTTGTAGTATTCTGTTACATCAAATATGTGAAAATCTTACAGTAGCTTAAATCTTTGTAGATATTCTTGCAAATACTCTAAAAAATGTGGAAAAATAATTTCTAAATCCAAGTTCATGACTTGATGATTTTCCTTACTTTACTGTTCATTAGGCATCATCAAGTCTTTGTTAATCAAACAAAACTTCTTCATAGATGCTGATTCTACAATTACAAAAAATTTGATGTTATTTTTATAATTTCTCTCGTTTATTGCCAACTGCTAATGAAGTTTTCTGTTGGTGTCATGACTTGAACTTCCAAAAAAACATACCACTGCCTTAATTTCAATCAGTAGTAATATCAAAATTAGCACTTCATGTGCATAACTGTAGAGAAAAGTAGCATGTAATAAACCACAACAAACTGGTCAATTCCATCCTACAAATTCTGAACTCCATGAAAAAACTTGGTGCCAAAATAGTCTCATAATTATTAATTTCTAATTTACTGTGTCTTAATTTATCTACAAGTGAATAAATAAAATAAAAAAAACCTGTCCCAGTACAAATTAGAAGGGTTCCCAAATATTCAGAAATAGACGAAAAAGAATTTGTAGGAGTTAAATGTTTTAAATATCTAGGAAGCATCATTGTAAACAATAATGTTAGTGTCTGAGAATCCAAGCTGTTATACGAGTATATCTTGTAAATATGAGATTATGAAAATTCAGTTGCATGCAGGCTGTGCAAGGTTAAAAATATATAGAAATTTAATATTTTTTTCAGTAGTGACATATTGGTTGGAGACTTGGATAGTCTCTTATGGTTATAAAAATTTTCTCCAAACATTTGAATGGAAAATGTTTAGAGAAAAGTCTTACTAGTTTTGGAAGAGGATAAATAGCAATTATGGAAAAACTGAATATTGGATACACTAATGCAAGCAGAAGATATCATAGGGTATAAAGGCACAGAGAATTCAATTATTAGGGTATGTTACAAGAACTGCTAAAACTCAAATACCAAAAACATTAATAAAAGAAAAGTTGATTAACAGAAGGAAGGGAGTTCCCAGATGGTTAGGTGAAATTACTCAGGATTTTATAACAATGACTCCAATGAGATGATATCAGTGGTCAACTTAAAATTTGGAAATGAAAAGGGAGTAGGTGTTCTATATAGTATTTTATATGCTGAATTTGAATATGTATTCTGAAACAACACATCAATAATGTTCTTAAGTTACAACCCCTTAAATTTATTGTTCCATCATTCGTGGAACAAACAATACAAATAAGTTAGTTTGTCTAATGTTTCCTTATTCACATCTGATTTATATTGTGATGCATGCTGTAGATCTATATTTGATACATAACAGTCGAATGATGTCAAGCCAGACATGTCAGTGAGTCAAGTAATGAGTAATTCAATGTGATGAAATTTTCTTCAGTGAGTTCAGTTCTTGGTATGACTTGCTGAGTTCTTTAGTTGTAGTGGTTTTATCATACACATATTATAAAAATTGTTTCATAAGTGACCATAAATTTAGTGAATGATTTTTATGACAGAACACCTTTTGGTATTTTATTGAACATCAACATTTGTTAAGTTGTGTGTGTGTGTTTCGTGCTGTTTTATTGCAACCCATGGTAAGACAATTTTATGAAGTATTTTAAGTAATTAAATATTTATAAATTAAAATTAAATTATTTTTATAATTAAGTATTTTTGTAATATTTCAATTCACTTTCATTCATTAAAACATTTTGAATTTTACAATGAATAAAAATTGGGCTTGTAAAAATTCTTCAAATATTTTTTGTTACATTTGTGGAGAATTCACCATGAAAAGTCAATGAAAATCGGTATCAATCAAATCTGCTGATAACTGCTTACAAACATTATTTTGACTGTCCCTTGGGAGACCAAGATAAATCCTGGACTCCACATGCAGCACACATCATCAAGTGCTACATTAAACTAACCCAGTAGTTAAAAGGAAAAAAGTACATTTGCCTTTTGGCATACCTATGATTTGGCAAGAATCTACTAAGCATTATGATGGCTGCTATTTTTACTTAACAAATGTTACCGGTTTCAATTAAAAAATAAAAGCAGTATTGCATATTTAAATGTTCATTCAGCTATGAGATGTTGATTTACCATGTCTGATCGCTCCAACTTCTTGGAAAGAAATTTCTGATTCTTCAGAAAGCTCAACCAATGAATCCTAAACTTCAATATATATTAATTAAATTCCAGAAGAATCAAATACTGAACCTCACATCATTACACAAGCAGAATCAAGCGATCTAATTTGTGACTTGTATTTGTTGAAATGATATGCAGAGCTCCTAGGTTCACATCTTAAAGAATGTATGGAAATTTATTAAACAAAGATACAAAAATTTCAGTATATAGAAATTGGAACAAAAATTTATAAAAATACTTTATAAAAATTAATTTGTTCCTGCCATGATAATAGGGTGCTAATGTCCGAACTGGAAATTCAATATGTTATTCACAATCGGTGATTATTTATAGATTCATCAAAATGAATAAGTTTTCTTCTAGACCGGTAGCACATACTGTAGGAATGAAACATACGAAAGTATATCAAAAATTTTAAAAGCTATTAAAAACTATGAATACGCATGGTGAATCTGAACGCATGAAATGAACGAATGAATGGCGCATGGCTGACCTGAAAGCAATAGGTATTCTTCTCAGCCTCCACAGTGGCTTTACAAAATATATGTGTTTCTTGTAATTGTAGGATAGTTGGGCTACAGATAAACACTGCACAGTAAATAACTGGCCAAAAAGAAATCGGTTTACCCCAGAAAAGGAAAATTTGGTCAATATTCCTCTTGTCGAAGCAGATTGTATTATTTTATCACCTCTAAATAAAAAACTAGGCCTGATGAAAAATTTTGTAAAAGCATTAGATAAAGATGGAGATGGCTTTAAATATTTTGCTGAGGTTTTTTCACAATTAAAAGAGGGAATATTCATCAGGCCACACATAAGAAAATTAATTCGTGAAAATATATTTGTCAGCAAACTGAATCCTAAAGAACTACCAGCACGGAAGTCATTCAAAGATGTTGTTACTAGTTTTCTTGAAAACAAAAACCATAATCAGCTGATAAATGAATTCTTATTGAATTACAAATTTTAGGCTGCAGAATGTCATTAAAAATTTATTTCTTAAATTCTCATTTGAACTTTTCTTTTTAAACTTGGGTGACATCAGCGATGAACAAGGAGAAAAGTTCCACCAAGATATTTTGCATATGGAACGTTATCGAGACAGATGGTATGAATCTATGATGAGTGACTGTTGCTGGATGATAAAAAGAGAAGACTTCATTGAACACAAAAGGAAAATAAGAAAAAAGAAATTAAGATAAACATAAATGTCTGCAAAATAAAGTTAGGAATTTTAATTGTAATTATTATTATTTTTGTATTCTATTATTTAAAAAGAAGTCTCTTAATATTTTAAAGGGTCATGAAAAAAACTGACTTCATTTTTAGATTCACCATAAAAAATACATTATAACTCACCTACTTTTATCTCAGTTCCAAATTATTTTTTTTATTTTGTTGACCTGAGTAATAATTCCTTAAAACATATTTTATATTATCCACAGAAATCATGTAAACTATTAAAATTGATCAATCAGCTGATATTAATTTCATTGCTTTTTTTCCTATTTAGTTTCTGGGAATCACCATCAGGTATTACTTCAGAGGATGGATGAGGATGATATGTATGAGTGTAACTGAAGTGTAGTCTTGTACAGTCTCAGTTTGACCATTCCTGAGATGTGTCATTCCTAGTATTTTGAGGGTTTTAAAAATATGATAGCTATATCTCTGATATGTTATCTGTTTTTTATGACATTATGATCATTAATTTTGAAAATTTTTCCCAAACATAATTCTTAATGCACTGTAACTAATTAAAAAAAAGAAACATTATCTGCAATTTTGGAAAAATATTTTTGAGAACTCATCATTCTGGTACTTTTTTACTCATGTGCATTTTGTTCTAAATCCATCCATACAGGTATTGTAACCAGTTAAAACTGGTAAAATCTATTACTTATTAGATATGAAGGAAATTTTTTTATTTTATTGGCTGCTAAAGCATAACTCATTACAAATGGTGTTTTTATAAAACTCTAAAATTGATAGGCCTAAGAATATTAAGCAGCATTACTAAGAATAATTAGCGGCTTTTTAATATCCTAAAAATTATATTTTCTACTTGACAGTATAAAAAAATAGCACAGTCAAAAAAAATAAAAGGGAAAGATTTCCCATTTAAGGATTCTTGAATCTATTACTGTTTCCCAGATGCCAATAGTAGCCTACTAAAATTAAACAGCTTGTATATCTGAAAAACCTTCCATTATACATATTAAAGGTTAGAAAAGCATTATTTCAAAATGCCATTTTTTTCTACCCATAACCTTGTTATTTTTGTAAATGTTGCTACCTGTTCTTAGAATTAACAAGATTAAATTGTAATCTTGTAATAAGATTACTAATATTTTACAAATCTACAATTATAGTTTACTACATAGAGTAGTAAAATTCCAAAAACATTTAAAGTAAAACCGTAAATTTTGAAATATTATTTTACTTTTCTGTCTAGATAGTGCTATAGCTCTAGACGGGAAAGTATTGAAATCGATTCAGTTTGAGCATTTGCGATTTTCACCGGATCTTGATGTTTTGACACCTACAGAATCAAAAAAAAAAAAAAAACAGATGGATATTTTCTGGATGTTAATGTTCATACATATGTGTGTGTGATTGGTGTTGGCCTCTAAATCACCTTATATCTCCAGAATTACTGACCAATTTTGGTCAGATTACTTCCATATATATATATATATATATATATATACATATATATGGGGCACTGTTGCCATTAAATTTTCAAATTAAAAGGTCAAGAGGGTTAGGCTGTAGAGCAAGGTCACCCTCAGTATCTTGAGAATGCATTGATGTACAGCTGCAGTAGTTGCTTGCAATGTTGTGATGTCACAGGTGAGTGGTAAAATTAAATAAACAATAATATTTAAAGTGTAAAAAAAAGTAATTCAGTCTGGCTGGGTCTCAAACTCAATCACCTGGTTGACTTGATACCTGGTGCGTTAAGTCTCACGACTACACTAGTCTGCCGATCGTGCAAGCGAAATTTGTTCTATGTAAACTGTGAAATTACATTAGTTTAGTTAGTGCTGACCGTCACCGCTAGTACTGCCACACCCGCGCGCGCAAATTAAATACAAAATGCACGCGCGCTTTAGATAGAATCATTGAATTACATAAACAAAAAATTATTATATTTAAATAAGATGATAAATATTTTAAATTAAGTTGTGGGAAAGCATCAGAAACAACCTAAGTTGTCAGGGTTTTTTTTATTTTGGCAGTTTAGTAATTTGGATTACTTGTTATCTTGAAACTACTACAGCAGGCATGATAGACCAGTAAATGTTTACTGTAAACAAATTTTAGAATTTCTTAAATACCTTTTAAAGTGGATTTCCAATTGTAAGTAATAATAATTTTTACAAATACAAAATATACTAATTTATGGATATAAATTTGCTTAAATATATTCATGAAATCGATGGTTTTTAATAATTTTTAGCAAATTTTCTATTAAAGTATAGCAAATATTTTAACAAATATAGTTAAATATCACCATTCTGTTATAGTAAAATAAATCTACTCATGGGTATTTTCTTGAACAAAGCCCTTATTTTGTATTAACAGTAATTTAATTTATTAAAATTATCCAGTTTATCAAGCACCATTCATTTCGTCTTGAGTTTCTGAACTTCTAAATAAGTTTTAGTTCACTTCACACTATACTAATATATCACACACTACATTAATCTCAAATAATAAGTGATCTTGCAACAATTTTTTATTGTCACAATGAACATTGCTTACTTCTATCATTTATTTAAAAATTTAATAATTTTGATGAAATCAGAGATATTTATAATTAGCTAATCTTTTTCTTGGACTTTTCCAGATCACATAACTGCAAACTAAACTCCATAATTACTAAAATGTAAATTTTATTCTAACATTTTAGGAATTAATAAAATAATGGTGCATACTGAATCAGCATTTGTGATAAAATGTATAACAAATTGGATAAAGAACTGGAAAGAAAATGGTTGGAAAACACTATATGGAGATGAAGTAAAGAACCAGAACACTATAAAAAAATTAGATAATATAGTAAATCGCATGCAAAATGTTTACTGGGTAAGCTAATTTGCAATAATATATTGATAAATAATTATTAATTGAATAATTTTTATTTGTATGAACTTTGACAATGATTTTTTCATCTCTGAATTGAAGGTAAACATATTTTTCTGGGCTAGTAAGAATTTTGTAGTATGTTCACTTAAACATAAAGCCTAACTCTGTAGCCACACAAGTCACAATAATTGACCTTACAATAATTACACAGATGAATAAAAAAAGGTTTTTTTAATGTCTCTAAGTACGAAATCATTTCTTGAATTACTTCTTTGCGTACATTACAGATCTGTAAATACAATTCTTCTATCACCCTTTTAAATAAATTACGCTTCAAAAAAATTAAGGGAAAATATAGTTAAAATCTGTAAAATTTTTAATTTTGCATGGCCATATCTGTGATAGAATGATTTTGCTGATGCTTTTCTTTTATAAATAGCCTCAGGCACATCCTGAATTAATGTCCAACAGTAATCGGTTTGTATGTTAGTATTCCATTTTCCTTTACAGTGACTTTCCATCACCGAAATTTCTTGGTGGTCACGTTCACCGTGTTCATCACTTATGTCTCCGAGGTTGTCCGGGATAAAATCCAGATGCGAGTGGAGGAAATGTATTTTCAAAGGCATATTTATATCCCATAGCTCTGTATGAAGTAAGAAGTTGATTAACAATATTGTGGTAATTGTTGGATTTTTTTTTGCCAAGAAAAATTTTTCAAATGTCTTTAAATGAAGCCAAGCTGCACTTTCTACATTATTTAACATTGAGTTAAATACATCATCTTTGACCAATTCTCACATTTGAGGACCATCAAATATTCTTTTTTAATTTTTCCTTCACTTACATTCAGAAATTTCTGCCTGATGTACAAAAATCCAGGACTATCCTTCATTGTTTTTACAAAATTTTTTAAGGGCTCATGAATAATATTTTTCCCATTTGGAGTTAAATTGTCTTTGTTTCTTCCATTCTTTGATAACATAATGTTTATTCCTAGCTCTGCTGTCCCAATTGCAAAGAAAACACATGTACTTAGTATAGCCTAACTGCAAGTCTAACAAAATAGCTATAACTTTCAAATCACCACATATGTTCCAGATATGTTTTTTATAATTTATTTTTTCAAGAACGTCTTTCATCACATTGTATGCCTCTTTCAAATTAATACCATAAACGATTTATATCGAAGAATATTTGTTCCCGTTGTATAGTAAAACCACTTTTAAACTATACTTCGATGAATCTATGAAACGGTGCCAGTTTTCAGGTTTATTAACTTGTTCCAAGTGCAACATAAGCTCATCAATATTTATGTAATAAACCAAATTATTTTCATTAATAAAGTACTGAGAAAGTTCTTTTTGTTGGCTTTGAAAGCCTGAAATTTTTGTATTTTTTAAAAATAAATTTCAACCTTGCAGTTTTGATCTTAACAGTTCAGATTGATTTTTTGATAAATTTAAATCCCTAACCAAGTCATTTAATTCACCTTGTGATATAAGATGTGGCTTATTGGAAGATAATTCAAAATCATTGTTGTCTTCTTCAGTACTGTCTGATTCTTCATTGCTGCTTTCAAAACATATATTCACAGGTGGCCCAGGAACTGGAATAATTTCACTGTGAGGTACAGGCCTGATTGCAGCGCAATGAAGAATATTTTACAGTATGTTTAGAATTTTAGAAATTCCAGACACATTGTTAAACAAAAATAACAATCTGTTACATGATCCTTTGGTTCACGCCAAGCAATAGGTACACCAAATGGCAAAGCCTTCCCCATACCTTTCAGCCATCCTCTTAAATATACAGAACAATTAGTGCATACTATATGTGTCTTATCAACGTCTTATCCTGATCACCAATTTTACACTGAAAGTACAAATGATATGCTTTTTTTAATTAAAGTTGTAATGTTTTTTTCTATTTGATTTTATGGTAAACTCACCACATACATAGCAAAAGAAATCCACATCATTAATTAATGCATTCCTAAATCCAGTGCTTAATACAAACAACACAGTTGTATTTTCATGACCTGCACAGACACGATTAATCTTGTCCATGAAGGCTCACTCTTCAGTATTAGATATGTCATAATATGTGACTATGATTTAATTCTTTGTTTAGTATTGTTTATTTATAGCTTTCAAATTATGTTAACAAAGTTAAACAATAAAAAATGAGCTAAAAAAAATGCAATATAGGAGCTTAAAATGCTAACTGTATATTAAAAAATGAGAAAATCATTAGATTAAAATTTAAAAATTTTCTAAAATAGTGGGTGATAGAAAGATTCTGAGTTCATATTCATTTTCTGCATAAAAAAAAACAGATTAAAATCATGCATCGCATGTTAGGAAATAAAATTTATGCTTATCCCTGTTATTAAACTGTATTCCAGCTATAATACAAAAAAATAATCAATCTGAAATTGTGTAACTCATGTAAATTATAATATCATGTAAATAAAATCTAAAATAGTTCATTATGTGCATCAAAAAAGAAAATATTAACTTTATTGTAAACCTCTTTAAACTCTCAAAACTTTTGCAGAACAGGGCTGAAACTTTGATAATGTACCCAGAAAATGGTGTGAGAATTTCTATTTCAGAGAAAAATTTTTGTCTTATAATTTACATGAGTTACACAATTTCAGATTGATTATTTTTTTGTATTATAGCTGGAATACAGTTTAATAACAGGGATAAGCATAAATTTTATTTCCTAACATGCGATGCATGATTTTAATCTGTTTTTTTTTTAATGCAGAAAATGAATATGAACTCAGAATCTTTCTATCACCCACTATTTTAGAAAATTTTTAAATTTTAATCTAATGATTTTCTCATTTTTTAATATACAGTTAGCATTTTAAGCTCCTACATTGCATTTCTTTTAGCTCATTTTTTATTGTTTAACTTTGTTAACATAATTTGAAAGCTATAAATAAACAATACTAAACAAAGAATTAAATCATAGTCACATATTATGACATATCTAATACTGAAGAGTGAGCCTTCATGGACAAGATTAATCGTGTCTGTGCAGGTCATGAAAATACAACTGTGTTGTTTATATTAAGCACTGGATTTAGGAATGCATTAATTAATGATGTGGATTTCTTTTGCTATGTATGTGGTGAGATAATTATGTACATGAGAGTTATGTACATGTAATTATAATTATAATGTAATTATTTTATTTCAAAGTAACTTTTTTGCATTTGACATCCATTTATTTGCAGGTATAAATTAAAAAAAAAGAAGATTTTATTAAAATTAGTAATTTTATTTTAAGGTAGAAATAAAAACATCCAGAATGATGTAGAAAAAATGGTTTAGGTTACTGCAGCTCCAGAACCTGTTTTATTTTTTGTTTTTATACTTATCAATTTTTAAAAATTACAGTACAAATTACTCAACAAAGATAGTTACAATGGTGTATGTAATAAGAGCATTCATCAGGCAGCTATTCAGTGAGTGAGGGCTTAAGTGCTCTTCCTTATAGTTGAACTGACTGCAATTTAGATTTAGTATCAGCCATTTTGAAATGAACAATTTTATGAAACATCGTAACACATAAATTGTTCCTCCTAATAGCAAGGAATCTTACAGCAAACTTCTATAGAAACTGGACAATGTTTTTAGCCATAACTATATCACAATCACAAAAACAGATGTAAAGTACCAATGATTAAAATTTTCTTAGCTTGGTCAGTGAAGAAAGGCCATTTGTTTATTTTCAGTTTATAAATACACAATGTGATACAGAACAATTAAGAAAATATTTATCATTTTTTTGATCTTAATCAATTTTTAGGTCTTTTCCTAGCCACAGCTAATATTTACTAAATAATTTTTAGGAATTATATTTTATAACCTTAATTTGTCATGCAGGCTTACATAAAATGAATACATATAAAAATGAAATGATTCACTAAGGTCAATTCAAGCAATGATGCTAGCCAGTTGTTTTTGTATGTATGTTTATTAACCCCTTTACTCAAATATTACTTCTTTTTTTATAGTGAGGATGAAGGTCCATTGCATATAAATGTTACGATGGCAAACCGAAAAGGTTGTGGCTGACCTGAAAAGAGAGATATTTATCCCAGAAGTTAGTACAGCCATTCCCAGGCCAACAAGCACGTACACTAGACAAAATGAGAGGCGAAGTGGTTTCCTATTACTTTCTTCAATGGGATTGTTGCATATTCGCATACAAAACCTCCTAAAATCAAAGAGATATTCAACTTCACTCAGTCACCACAGGGACTTGCTTCATAATGAACATTATTACACTTCAGAGAAACCAAATCAGACTCTTACACCTCAGCTACCAGAAGTGTAAGAAAGATCAAGAAAGATAATGTAAAGCTTCAAAATAATGTACCTATTTGAATATACTTGATCTATTGCACAGGTCTAAATAAATATACAATTTTTAATATTTTTATTTTTAAGAAATCTAATCCATTGTTACTGATTATGATTCATGAAGCCAAACAAGAATTCAAATTTTTGAAAGCTAGGCCTCACTCTTTTTGCACCGACTTTAAGAAAATGAATTCTATGGTAAAGCAAACAATACATAAATCACAAAATGGAATCGACTTTGAAAGGTTTAGCTAGAACCAGTTATTGTGCTATTAGCATTATTGTAAGCACCACTTTCAAGGTCACTGAAGAATAATTACTAATGACTCTCAAAGAGATACTTTCCTCATATTTTTTTTTTTTTTTTTTTGGCTTCTGAAAAGAAAACAATAAAATACAAATTTATAGAAAACCGAGGTAAAATAAAACACACTGAGAAATGCAAGATGCTGTACACTGAAAACGTCTCTGATAAGATTATTACTAAAGATGGAAATCATCTTAACGTGTAAAAGAATAAATTATCAAATTCATAACTGCTGAGAAATGGTGACATCAGAAGTGAAGGGAGACCATATTTTAAGTTTGCAGTTGGAGTGACTTAGTGATAAAAATATTTCTCCACCACACCTCTTCCTTCAGGTTTCTTAATTTAAAAAAAAACAAAATATGAAAGCTCATTAATTTGTCTATATACACTTTCATTTTGCCTAATAATAAGGAATTTTATGGCCAAACTTCATAAAAGTTGGAAAACATATTGGGCCATAACTGTCACACTCACAAAATGCCAAAGAATGATTTAAAACAAGACTGCTTTGCTCAAACAATTAAAATATTTATAAAATATCTCAAAACATTTTAAATGAAAACCTTTTATACAATTTAATTTAAAAAGAATATTCTTTGTAAATAAAGGAACAAACTGACTATAAATCACTTGTAGAAAAGTTCAGTAAGAAAAAAATTATAATGGTCAAAATTTTTATTTCTTGAAATTTGTTTTTTCTTTATAGATAAAAAAATAGAGTACATCATAAAGAGAAAAAAATTTCATATAGAGAACAGATCAAAATGTGATAAACATATGAAAATTAAATTCTGTATGAAAATTATTACTATTTTGACTAGTCAACTCACCAATAAGCTTAGAAGCAAAAAAAGTTTGAATCTTAAAATTAAATACCATAAATTGTTCCTTTGAATGTTCAACTATAAAATTAATGTGTAAAAATTTAATGTCTCAGTATGGTATTGTAAAAACTTATTTATTTTACAGGTACACGTTCGAAGACACGGTTCTGAAATAGGGAACATTAAAGCTGGTGCTCTTGCCCAAAAAGGAGCAAAATTATATGCATTACAAAACAATATACCTGAGTATGATACTGATGTTATTTATCACAATAATAATTACATAGGAAACAAATATTCTTTCAACGATTATAATAGACACAAATATGATTATGCTTCCAATGCTGGTGTAAGATATAAAAGCTATAACAATGATAGTAACACGTACACTGCCGGTGATAGATACAATTATGACAGAAGAGGTGGAAATAATAATGATGATGATGATGATGATAAATTAAAAACAGGTAAAGATTTCCTTTTTAAATATCTTGCACAAAAAAATTCTACACAAATAATTTATCAATTATAAGTATCAATATTTAATATACAAGGTCTGTAAATAAAACAATGAGACTGGTTCAGAAAAATTTTTTTTATTTATAATCCAATTATACATGGACTCTATTACTTTCAAAATAGTTCACTTGGGAAGCTACGCAATGCTGAAACGGTTTTCCCACTCTTCATAGCAGTGTTGGAACTCAGAAACCTTCAGATGGTCGGTTACCATTTTTTAAAATGTTTTCTACTGTTCCAAAAGTGTTTTCTTAAAGTTGCAGGGACTCAAGTCAGGTGAATAAGGTGGTTGAGGAACTACAAGAATGTTTTTCTTTGCCAAAAACTCATTAATTGAGAGTGCAGTGTGACAAGGTGCATTGTCATGATGCAGCATCCGGTTAGCTTTGATGGCTGGTCTAATGTGGGCAACTCTTTAACGCAGTCTTTCAAGAATTTCTCGATAAACATATTGATTTGCAGCCTGTCCTGTAGGCAGAAACTCCTTATGGACAATGTCATTACTATTGAAGAAACAAATTAGCATGGTTTTGATTTCTGACTTGCTCATTTTTGCCCTTTTTGGGATGCGGTGAGTTTGAAGTGTGCCACTCCTTGTTCTGGGATTTTGTTTCTGGGTTGTACTCAAGTATCCAAGATTCATCAACAGTAATAACATTTTTAGAAAATCAGGATTAGTTTCAGAGATTGCAGCACACTTCCACCCTGTAATTTTTCTGTTCAACAGTGAGATTTTTTGGGGCCAATTTTGCACAAACGTTTGTCATGTCCAGTTCGTTTGTCAAAATTTGATGGACTGTGATACAGTTCAAATTCAATTGTTCTGCAATCATTCTGAAAGCTAATCACCAGTGGTACCGTATCAAGTCTCTGATTCGCTCAACATTATTGTCATTTTTTGACGTTAATGGTCTTCCAGTGTTGATCATTCGCAACTGATGGCCATATGAAAATGATTTAAACCAGCTAAAACTTGGGTTCATGACAGAGCGTCATCTCCATATGCCCTTTTCAATTTTGAAAAAGTTCAGTAGCATTCTGATCAAGTTTAACACAAAACTTGATTGCACAAAGTTGCTCATAATTATTATCACTCATTTTTGTAATGCACAACACAAACTCATTTCACAAAAAGTTGTTTATGTCTCACGTGGCAACAATAAACTAAAAATACTAATATTAATATAAATCAAGCTATTATAACCATATGTTTACAATGTATCTTTACAATGTTGCCACTTGGCTGCAAAAAAAAACTAGTCCCATTACTTTATTTACAGATCTCGTATAAAACAGAGAAAAATATTAATTACTTTAAATAAAACATATTAAAAAAAATTTTTTCATCAATTTTAATATTTAATTAAATTTCAATAACTAAAAGTTGTTAATAAAATTGCATAATTCAAAAATGTAAACAGTTTATAAAGTTTTAATGTTATTTATTAACTCCCGATCATAGCAAAATGAGAAAAGAGGGGGTTATGCGTGTCACCTGTGTGTTCACGACTTTCTCAGTACCTATTGCAGCTATAGAATTTGTTCTTTCACAGAATTATTTGTATGTTCCCCTGAAGGTTTTAAACCATAATTGTCAAACTCTTAAAATTTTTAATTTTATCTTTTATTATTCTTTTTAATTTTTTTCACGTCTGTTATTTCAATTAACCATTTCCTTTAGAATTTAATTTTTTAATTTTATAAAGTAAATTTCAAAAATCGATAACTTGCATATATATATAAAATAGATAAATAAATATTTATTTATTTTTTTACATCCTGATCCACATAGAGGAAGACATAGCCCAGTTGCCACAGCTCAGTTGTAATGATCCCAGTCGCCACACCACCTCCTCTGTTCCTAGCCCTGATGGGCTTTACCGGAGGTCATTTTTTAGATCCTCTTAACTTAAACACAACACTGTAATCAGTTTGTAGTGTATTTACATAACCTACTATCGCCTTTGTATGCCCTCTTCCAACCATGACCATCTACCATAACTTACAACCCTCAACTATTAAACTAACAGATTTGCAGAAGCACGATCCCTGTGCCTTCCTCTAACACCAAAGGCTTTACAAAAAAACTCATCCTATATTTAACTTCAATTATAGACTATGCACTCATATCATTTAATTGAGTCTTTCAAACACCAAAAATACTATTCTCATGCCAACAAAACAAGTGTTGATTGCAACAAGACAATTTTGTCCTACAATTCAATTTACTCAAAATCCTTTTGATTTACTTAAAAATTAGGAAACAGATTCGCAAATTCAAAAAAACAGATTACAAAATTTGTCTGTAAAAAGTCACTTTAAACAATGAATACAATAATAATTAATTCCGTGATAATATTAATAATGTAGACTATCAAGTTGTGTTAACCTTCTGATCACTCGGTACATCAGTTAGTCATCTTTCAAATTATCTAATGTTATTTTGATTCTACCATCTATAAAAATTATAAATGAATAACTTTCTTTAGTCTTGTTATCTGTAACCCTGCTAATTTGCATTCATATCAAATTAAATGTGTTTTAACAATCGCTTGTAATTTACTTTCTGTAAGAAAGGCCATATCTGTAGCTTAGAGGAAACGTACAAATAATCATATCATGATATTTATGAAACTGAAGATGAGTATAACAAAAAAAAATCTGTAAATTATTATAAAATCATATATTACGATGAATGTTAATTGCTTTTATTTCAGAAAATATTTTTACATTATTATATGTAATAATGTAAATATGTAACATTATTATGCATATTATAAATATGAATACTTTTTAAAGACTAATTCATCTGGTAGGAATTTTTTTATAGCTTTTTCTGATGCCAGCTAACTGAGAAAATGAATTGGGCAAATCTTTGAACAGATGACATGCTTGACCTCAGACCGGAATTTGAACCTAGAATCTTCTGGATGGGATTTTATGCCACAAAAATCGATTAAGTAGTTAATATATAAGTAAATACATTATTAACATAAAAGCATAAAACTTGAATCAGAGCTAAAAATTATGAATAAAAAAATAAAAAATTTTTTTTTTATACATACATAGTTTTAATTTTATTATATATATATATATGCACACACACACATTAATTTTTTCATATAATTAATTTTATAATTATATTACGTATTATGTACTATATTTATAATTTTTATTTATATGTATGTATTAATTATCATATATTAATAATTACTGTAGTATATGTTTTATTACAAAAAAAAACATAACTTGCAATCCATAACATACTACTAATTAACTTATAATTTTACATTAAAAATATTTTAAAACAAACTTTTTTTAAAAACTTTTTAAATCTTTATTTAGATTAAATTAAAAAAAAAATTATAATCAAAACAAGAGATAAAAAACGTAAAAAGTTGTTTAAACCTATAAAGATTAATTAAATTAAGTGAAAATTAAAATGTAAAAATATATAATTAAAACAAGTATAAAAATTAAATAATTAAAACTTTTAATATAAAAACAAACACTTAAGCAAAGCAAAAACATGTACCAGTAATTTCATTGAATTTACTGTACTAACCATATTGAAAGATCAATTACTCATCACCATCATTAAAACAGTTGGTGGTACTGCAGCCTTTATAATGCCGTCATCCTCGTATACTGCCTGAAGGTTGATCATATTAAATTTATTCTATGTTTATATATATATATATATAATACTTTTCTGAAATGTCAAATCCTTATTATTCCTATCCATATTGCATTTTTTAATTTCTAATTTTTTTAAGTTTGATTGAATATCTGATACGATGTGTTTATTTTTAATCAAATGATCTGATACATAAAAAAAACCCAGGTTACCTTTTTTATAACTTCTATGAATATGGTCACAATCATTACATACGATTTTATACATCAGAAGCATTATTACGCATATTACTTATTAAATGTTTTATTATGTGGTTATTCGTCGGGTATGCAGGTTTGAACTTATTACTATTGTAAACCTTTGTAATGTTTTCAACTATTTTATCAGTATATACATAATTTTAAATATACATTGTCAATTTTTTGTATGTTATTTGCTGGTATTAAATTTGTGTTATTTTTAATTTTTATTAAGAATATCTACCAACCTACTGTCGTAACCATTATATATAGCAATCTGTTTTATTATATTTAATTTTTTGTTTAATTCATTTTTATTTACGTTATTTTTCGTATAATTAATTGCTCTATTTAGCATATTTGTATAAGGACTAATCTTATGTGACCATGGGTGATTTGAAGTTCTATGTGTAGTGGTTTAGTTAGATGTTGGTTTCCTATATACATTGATTATTTTCACTAAACTCAATACCAACATCTAAGTAATTTATTTGTTTCTATTGTTATCAATTTCAAACGTAAATTTCAAATCACTATGAGCTTGACTTATTCAAGATTATTAAATGTTTGTCAATTATCACCAGATTATAGACTATAAAAATATCATCAACATATCTAGTCCACATTAAAATATCATGTGTGTGTTTTATCCAGTAAACTATTTTATCTTCAAACTCGTGTAAAAAAAAAATATAATTGTATAAAAATAATACAGATAAATGCCAATCAGGCAATATTATTGTTCAAATATTATAATTTACATGTTAAACTTTACAATATAATCCAGTCAATAAATTTTAACAAAGCCTGCTTCAAATTAAATTAACACAGAAGTATGCCAGGTTAAATATAATAAATTACCAGACTAATAAATGTATAAATAAAACAAGGGAATTTGCTGAAAAATTTAGAGTGAAACAAGAAATTAAATATGCATATTTAAAATAATTTTAATAAATAATGAAATTATACAGGGCACATTTATATTTGGTGAAAGTTTTGGGTAACCCTATTTGATTATGCATATAATATAATCAGAGACGGTATAGAGGTATATGAAAGCTTAAAGATGATAATAAATATAGTAAAATTAAAGGTTTAATAAGAAATTATAACAGTTATGAGTAATAATGACCATAACTATGACTATAATATAAAATTGGGTAATTTAACTTAGCAAGAAAATTTGTTAGTATACAATAATTATGATAATTTACAAACAGAAGAAATGCTTGCAAAATAGTTATTTTCCTGTTAAAAGTATTGATTTGGTGAATTTAACAAATATGGAACTTGATAAGGATGAATAATTTATTGCGGCTAATGCGTATAAGTTTAATCTAACAAAAAATGATAAGAATGACATTATTAAGATATAAATAAAGTAAATACTACTGATAAAGATATTTTACGGAATACCATTAGTAATAAAATTATTGATATAAAACGAGGAAGTATAGATTAGAAATTCTGTATTAATAATAATAAAAAAATAATCAACAACCTAAAAAATAAATAAATTTATAATGATAGCATTATTTTAAAATCTGACAAAATGAATAAACCGGTCATCATGTATTCTGATAAATATAAAAATTTAATGAAACAATATATAATAGATAATGAGTTAAAAGAGATAAATGACCCTACTTAAAAAGTTTTGAGAATTACTAAACGTTTATTAATGGAATTTTGTAATATTTTTAGTCGTGAAAATAATTTAACATATACTAGATTGTACCCACATGAACTAAGTGCACCTATATTAACTGGTTTACCAAAGTTACAGAAACAGGGTATACCTATGCATCCTTTAATTAACTTTAAAACCACTCCGTCTTACATCATATCTAAAATAATAGATACAATTCTCAGAAGTAAAATAAAGTTTTACTTTAAGAGTACAAATATAATAAAAAATGGTTACGAGTTGGTAAATGATCTAAAGGTCTTAAATGTAAATTATAAAACTAGGATGGTTAGTTATGATATTTGTAATATGTATCCTAGTATACTCATAGAAACTAACTATTAATATATTAAACAAAAAATTAGTAAAATCATGAAGATCCGTTATTTATTGAAAATATCATTGTTATTATAAGGAACATATGCAAACAAAATTATTTTAGTTTTGACAATAAATATTACATCCAAGAAAATACGCTACCGATGGATTTTCCATTGTCATCCATGTTGTCTGAGATTTATTTACAGGAGTTTGAAGATAAAATAGTTTACGGGATAACACATAGACATGATATTTTAATGTGGACTAGATACGTTGATGATATTTTTGTAGTCTATAATCTGGTGATAATTGACAAACATTTAATAATCTTGAATAATTTACGCTCAAACTGTAATGATTTAAAATTGACATTTGAAACTGATAACAATAGAAAAATAAATAATTCAGATGTTGGTATTAAGTTCAGTAAATATAATCAACGTATAACTTCAGTATATAGGAATCCAACATCTAACAAAACCAATATACATAGAACTTCAAATCACCCATGGTCACATAAGATTAGTCCTTATACAAATATGCTAAATAGAGCAATTTATATGAAAAAAAAAAACGTAAATAAAAATGAATTAAACAAAGAATTAAATATAATAAAACAGATTGCTATATATAATAATAGTAGGTTGGTAGATAATATTTATAATAAACAAAAGATAAAAATTAAAAATAACACAAATTTAATACCAACAAATAACATAAAAAAAATTGTCAATGTGTATTTAAAATATGTATATGCTGATAAAATAGTCAGAACACATTATAAAGGTTTATGATAGTAATAAGTTCAAACCTGCATACCAGATGAATAACCACAAATAAAACATTTAATAAGTAATATACGTAATAATGCTTCTGATGTATACAATTTGAGTGGTATTTATAAAATCATATGTAATGATTGTGACCACATTCATAGAAGTTATAAAAAAGATAAACTGGGTTTTTTGAATGTATCAGATCATTTGATTAAAAATAAACACATTGTATCAGATATTCAGACAAACTTAAAAAAATGCGATATGGATAGGAATAATAAGGATTTGACATTTCAGAAAAGTATTATATATAAACATAAGAATAAATTAAATTTAATATGATCAACCTTCAGGCAGTATACGAGGATGACGGCATTATAAAGGCTGCAGTACCACCAACTGTTTTAATGATGGTGGTGAGTAATTGATTTTTCAGTATGGTTAGTACAGTAAATTCAATGAAATTACTGGTACATGTTTTTGCTTTGCTTAAGTGTTTGTTTTTATTGCAAAAGTTTTAATTTTTATATACTTTTATGTTTTATATATTTTTATACAATTTTTTATATTTTGTTTTTTATCTCTTGTTTTGATCATAATTTAGAAAAAAAATTAATTTAAATAAAGGTTTTAAAAATTTTTTATATAAGATTTTAAAATATGACAAATTAAATTTAATTTAAAGATTTTAAATAAAATTTGTTTTAAAATATATTTAACATAAAATTGATAGTGATTTAGTGATATGTTATTATGGATTGCAAGTTTATGATGTCTTTTTGTAATATATATATATAAATGTATGCATCTGATGATGTGAATCAAGTTCCTGAAAGCGTTTCTGTTTGTGTAATGAAAATGTATTTACGGTTGATCTATTAAATATAAATTAATATATATATATATATATATATATACATGCATAGTTATCAATTTGAAAATTATTTTATAATATTAATCTTATTCATATTTATTTACATATTAAACTGACATTATACCATTGACAGATACCTCAGACATCTACAAAAATTTGAATCATATACATGAATCTTAGAGAAGCCTATGATAAGAAATAAATAATAACAGAATATAATAATATAATATAATATAGTAATAAATAACAGAAAAACCTTTCTCAATTTTTCATTACTCCAGGTACAACTGTGTGTATTGCAGCAGTAATGATTATCTTTAGCTGGTTTAGGATTGCTGATATGATGATTATTTCAATTAACCTTTTCTTTTAGAAAATCCTTAAAAAAAAAGATTAGGCTTGATGGGTCAATAGGATTATAATGTCACCAGAACCCTAAAAATTAGTCTGCCTCCAAAAATCTCATGATGGCAATCCATCAAAGTGAGCAGGTGATATTACAATTCACATTGCTTCTTATTCTGTTCTAACAGAGCAATGATAATTTACCTTTAATAATAATCCTTTTATAATTCTTCCTTTTCCTGGATAATCACCTTATTCAGGTCATGGAAAACTTCAATCTGATAAAGGTATAATTTTTAAATATCTAAGACAGTTATTTCAGTCAAAGCCATAAGAAATACTTAATTTTTGCCTTAACTTTAAGAGATTTGTAAGAAAACATAACAATTTTCTTCTAAATTGTATTCATTATTTATCTATTAAAACTGACCTTTCCCAATTCATTTTTGGTCACAAACAGAACCTATATTATGAAAATTTTAATAACTTTCTCCATAATTTTTTTTTCCTTAATGAACTCTTTCAGTAAATAAAAACAATAATCGTAATAAGTTGTGGTGTAATATGTTCAACAGAGAACATTATTTTTTTAGTTGATAAATGGATTTTACACAACACTATACTAAACTGTTTAAACACAACACCAATAATTGCATTAAACCACTCAGTCATGTGTGATCTAACCTAGATTTATAGCTACTACACACTAGACAGATTTAACCTAAATATAATTAATACACATATTTATCTAGATATATATATATATAATTACACTTGAATAAAACGGAGTAAACAATGAAATGACAAAAAATGTAGTTTGGAACAGGTGACCTGTGGCATGGAGCAACTCAACTGACACCGATACAAAATATTCAGTGGTGCTGAAAGGGTTAATAATTGTGCGATGCTGTACTATTATATTACCTCAATAAATTTACCACTGTAAATCTTATTAAGTAACAAATCTTATATAGCATATATATACAAAAAATAAATATAAATTTAACAATAAAATCAAAACTCATAATAGTTATAATATATTTAAAAACAAGTTAAAAATTTCAGTACATTTAGTTTCTTAATTAATTTATAAAAAATAACATACCTGTTATAACAAATGAACTGAAAATGATATTTTGTTACAGTGTTAGAAACGCTGATTGAACTACCCACTAGATTTAATATTACAAGAAAATTGGATGAATAGATCATGTGAAAATAAATGTTAAGTAGAATCACAGAAATGATTTAAAAAATTAATTTCAATAAATGCTAAAAATAAATAATTGCAGTAAATATTGGCATCTAAACTTTATTCATTATATAAGTATGCGGTTTAAAAAAAAATTATTATTGTTATAACTGAACTACATAAATATACAATTTTTTTTTTAATAAACTAGAATATCTCCTTTACAACTCCTTATTATTGATTTAAAATTCACAATATGATTATGATCAGAAAATCACATAATTCGAGCTTTTAGAATGTTTGTTTACACATTCAAAGTAATAATTAAATCAAGAAAAGGATTTAATTTTTTGAAAATTTTTAATTAAACTGTATGTCTTACAGAACTTTGTTTTTAATCACAATAAGTTTTCTCTTTAAGTTTATGAAGGGTTTAAAATTCAATGCCATAAAGATTTCAGAATGAAACAGATTGATTTTTTTATATATTTTTAGCTTTTCTATTAGCAAACAGTTAAAGAATTTTACTTAGAGTTTACTAATAACCTATTTCATGTTGCCATCTATTTGGTATTTCACTCTTTCTTTCTCATTACTTTTTCCAATAAGATATTTGAATTTTTCTTACTTCACAATTAATGATTTATAACTTGGAAATCTTCAAATTTACTTCTATATACTTTCTACCTATTCACATATAATATTTTTATCTTAATTTTTATTACAATTAAAAAAATACATTATACAATTCAGAAAATTTAGATATACATGAATTTTTATTACAATATTCCAACTTTGGACATTCTACTCACACATTTTAATGAGGAAGATGAGATGTATAAAATGATTTCCAAAAAAATGCCAGATGTTCACCAGAATTAACTGTCAGAACTACTAATCTAGAAATTACAATGCTAACTGTTACATCTACTGCTCGGCCATACAGAAAATACAGATGACTAAAGAAATTCAAGAAATGTGTAACAAACCAAATATAAGGTATGTATAACCAATTAACAGGTTAGTCAATTTAGGAGACAATTAGAAAGTAAAATATTAAAAGAGCTATAGGAGAAGAAAAGAAGATTACATGATCATCCCAGATTTAGCTCCATGGATCACTAATAATTAGTGATGTGCAGAAGGTTCATTATTAAATATACAGTTAAAGCATTTTTTAATGAGATTGAGCCTACTAGACTTGAAGAAGATGTGGCAGGAAATCTTCCTCTATATGCTTTAGGAACTTCAAATTTTGAGACTACAAGGAGTGACAACCCTCCCTAGGACCCGATCTGATTTTGTCTTTATTCAAACTGTAAACAAGTTGGTATCACCACTTTGTGATATACTTACGTACAAAACATACGATTTACAACATACAAAGTCAAAGTAGACTAAAAACATTTTTCCTCATTCAAACATATGGTGTACTTTGTAGGCTTCTAGTTTAAAATATCCAGAAAAGATCTTGCTAAATTTTTTCTCAGATATTTTAAATGATAATTCATACCAATATGATAAAGAACGCACCAGTAAAATCTTACCTTTATCGATTGAATATGCTTAATTATTAAAAATCTGAGTCTTTTTAGAAAAGACTCAATTTGTAAATTTGTCAGCAATTCAATGAGAATAAATGATGTTTACTGTTGGAGTGTGAGTGTGCCCTTACTTCAAAAGCGTAACACAATATTTGGAGCATCTTCTCTCCCCATGTTTTTTCAGTTCTATGATTTAGGATATATTCTACTGTAACAGACAGATGAAGATTAAAATGAAAACAATAAATCAGTAACTTATATCTAAAAACTTTTAAAAATTGTCAAGTATGAACTATTACATTTCTTTAATCTGTTTAATGAAATAGATAATTGCTTTAGTACAAATATTATTAATTTTAACTTAATACACTAACATTACAAAATATGGATATTAAAATTTATGAAAAAATCTACTAAAAACAGAAAACTAGTTTATTAGTAACATAATTGTGACAGCTCTGCTCTTTTCTAAAGGGGAAATCTCATTACTGGATTTAATGATATTTACTTCATGTCCCACCATTCACAAAATGTAACCTATCTCATTCCTTTACATCACTGAAAATATTACACTGGTTGTCTATGTTACTACTCTGGGCTGTTGTCAATTGTAAACTTATCATACTTCAGTGCAATATAGTTTCTTTTGTTCTTTGTAGCTGTGTTTTTTAAAGTGCCCTATTAGATCAAGGAAAAAGTTAATATAATGGAAGCCTATGTTTATTCTTGATTCTTTCAAGAAAAAATGTCAAATAATCGTGGTAAAATCTCCAAATGCCAGTTTCCCAGCAAACAGTAGCATGCATGATTTGGTTAAAAAATGATGTAAAACAGGGTTGCTTTGACATGCAAAATGAAAAACAAACTTCTGTTAGGATTCCAGAGGCTATAGCTGATATTCAAATAAGAATTTCTGCGACTTCGAAAGAATCTGTACATAAGTTACCACAACAAAGTGGTGTAAAATACACATCTTGCCATAAAATTCTTCATAATTTAAATTTGAAACCTTATCATGACTGTGCACAATTTAATAGACTAGATAAACCAAAACATCTTAATTATTGTGACTGGTTTCTCAAAAACATTATTGATGGACAGATAAGACCCGATGTTGAATTTTATGTAAGATGAACAGTGATTTCATTTATCTGAACTTGTTAATGTGCACACCAGATATTTGAAGACTGAAATTTTTCACTATATCTTTGAGTGCTTACTTTACGATGAGAAAATTGGTGAATGGTGTGCTGTTTCTGGTAATTGTATAGTGGAGCTGATACTTTTTGACTGGACATCAGTACAAAGTGTACCATACAATTTTCAAATAATCCTATGCTCAGTTAACAGATCATGAAAAAGACTACAGATTCTTCCAACAGAGTCTTGTTGAAAGAATCTGTAGTCATTTGTAGAAACCTGTCACATACCATACAATTCACTACATGCATTTATGTGGCTTTTATAGACGAACAAACTGTCAGCAAAGGACGGTGGCCTCCACATTCCTCAGATTTGTCTATTTGTGATTTTTTACTTCAGGGTTATTTGAAAGACAGAGTTCCCCACACTATGAAGGTGAACATTCAACAAGAAATTGATGGCATTGACAACAATGTTTTGCATCAACTTTCAGTATTACTCTAGCAGGGGGCTTTGAACATCTTTTGTAAAAATATGTAAACTTTTGCTAATGTAAATACAAAATTTAATTTAATTTACATTTTCATTTATAAAATATTTCATGTCATAACTGTGTTTAGTATATAGCGGTTCAGTTTTAACTACTAAAAGTTGAGGTTTACTCATCCTGTATAACATACATATAATATTTATAACTGCACTGTCTGAAGTTTTGCTTTTCATTTATATGAACACAACATTTAACCCTCAAATTAACAACAGCACTTTCAGTAAGTTAGCCAAACAAAAGTAAAAAATTGAAAAAACATTATACTATTAACTTATATCATATCATGTGACATAATTAATGCATATATATATATATATATATTAACCCAATCAACCTAAGTACAGAATAATAAAATAAAATAGGATAACACACCTCTACTTTATTCCATAATTCAAGCAAGAGCGCTTTTGCGAGTCCCTCACATTATCAGATGCTCTATATAATTTTTCTAATCATCCATACCAAATTACACATTAAAATTGAAATTAAAAATCTTATACTATACATAAGATTTAAAATTGTTAAAAGATCCTTTACCAAATTAAAATCAAAACAGAAATTAAAATCTAAAAATTGCATATATATATTATAAATATGAAGTCAAAACAAAATAAAATAAAATAGAAATCCATGTGGATTAGCTAGCCAAAGTTATGTGACTGTATTAAGACATGGTACACATGAACCCACCAGGTTGGTCTAGTGGTGAACGTGTCTTCCCAAATCAGCTGATTTGGAAGTGGAGAGTTCCAGTGTTCAAGTCCTAGTAAAGACAGTTACTTTTATACGGATTTGAATATTAGATCGTGGGTACCGGTATTCTTTGGTGGTTGGGTTTCAATTAACCACACATCTCAGGAGTGGTCAAACTGAGACTCTACAAGACCACTTCATTTACACTAATACATATCATCCTCATTCATCTTCTGAAGTATTATCTGAACGGTAATTCCCGGAGGCTAAACAGAAAAAGAAAGAAAGCTAGTCCAAATGGATTACTATTGTACAGGGTGTCCCATATAAAACGCAAACCATCAATCACTCATCCATGAAATTTCAAAAGTCAAGCTTACTCCCCTACTCGTTATTGAAATGGACTCCTCCAACATCTGAACATCGCGGCGACGCAGTAGAACACTACCGATAGTAACAACAATGCAATCATAACGTTCAGTGTATTGCTAGAGACAAGATGGTGTTTTCATTATTGAGTTGTACTTCAGTACGAAATCAGTGGTTGCAGTGCAAGATTTGTTTCGCCATAAGTACCCAGATAAACCAGCTCTCCTAACAAAACATCAGTATTAAGGTTAGTTGCAAAATTTAGAGAGACCGGTTCTGTTAATAACAAGGAACACAAAAGATCTGTGTCAGTGTTGAATACAGATACAGTCACTGAAATCAAAGACCGATTACTCGCCTCGCCAAATATCTCGATCAGACGTTTGTCTACTGAAATTAATTTGTCTAAACCAACTGTTCATCGGGTGACAAAACAATTACAATTATGACCTTATCACATTCAAACGGTTCATCAACTTCTTGAGCCCGACAAAGAAAAACGGCTATAATATTGCCAGCCAATGGTTCCGTCAATTTCTGCGTGAGGGAATTAATGTTATGGATTCGTTATTTTTCACAGATGAAGCCTGGTTTCATATGAATGGCTACGTAAACAGCCAACAACAGTAGAATTTAGAGTGCTGAAAATCACCACGTTTATCATGAAAAACGAGTGCGCGATATCGCGGAAGAAAATAATTGGTCCTATTTTTTTTGAGTACACCATGAATGCAGAGCGATATCAGGATATTTTATTTCAGTTCATTGCACTCTTGGAAGAGGAAGACAGACACTGCTGGCTACAACATGACAGTGCGACATCGTACTACGCAGGTTCAACTTCTGATTTTGTTGAGGAATTGTTTGGTAATCGTGTTATCGGTCGAGGCTTGTGGCCACCAAGATCTCCAGATTTGACTGCGGCGGATTTTTTTTCTATGGGGTTAACTCAAAGAAAAAGCCTACAGCAACAAACCACGAACACTTGAAAGTCAATATTGAACAAGCAGTATTAAATATCCAGCCACAAACTTTGAAAAAAGTTGCAAGAAACGCTGTAAAAAGAATTGAAGCTTGTATTCAGGAAGATGGCGGCCACTTCCAACATTTACTCTAAATGTAAGGTAATGGATGGTAATACTAAAGGCTTTGTCGATTTACCCATGTCACTCTTATCTGCGCTTCTCTCTTCAAGTCATTATATGCCCATCTCTTTTTTAACATTATTGATGATGGTTGCTTTTGATCTACCTTCAGGTTTTTTACCAAAAACCTTGCCCTGATATATATTCGTCAAGAACTGGTCATGTCATATTACATATCCTATCAATTTCGCTCTTCTTCTTTTTATAACATTTAGCAAGGACTTCCTCTCATTCACTTCTGCTAACACTTGGATATGGAATATAATTCAACAAGTAAGCTTTTTTACTTTTAAAATACTAATTATTATTACCTTAGTACAGTCAAATTACTGCAGCTATTTAAATAATCATTGCACAAATGAATTACCAGTTGACAGTTATATTTCTATTATATTTTAATCCCCAACATCAATTCCATATGCTGATTTTTACTTCTTTATCTACATTAACCACAGTTTTCAACCCAAATTCTTGATGTTAAGATTTAAAGCTTAAGTTTTCTAGTTTTATTTCATTAACAAAAAATAAATTACAATTAATTAAAATTGAAAAATATAAACATATAAACTAAATAAATAATTTCATACTTATATCTTTCTTTATAACTATTTTAAACACTATTATTCTTTTATAAAATATTACTTTACACACTTGCATACACTACAGTATAAAAAAAGTTATTTATAAATAAATATAAAAAGTAATAACCTTACAAATAAAATCATGTTCTTTTATGTATTAAAATTGATACAACATTAAATTAAAAACACACATTCGTAAAACAAAGAATAAAATATGCTAATACTACTAATATAACTTTACACTAAAGTAAAAAAATTACTAATTTAGCAAGTTCTAAACAAATATTATAACATAATCTGCTCCGTTTTACAAATAAGTAACAGTATCATATTTCACTTTTTCTTTCCTTGCTTTTTTTCTTTTTCCATTGTAAGCTTCATAATAACATCTCTCATTGCTTCAAGTTCTGCAATCTCAGCCTGTTGTTGCACAATCTCGTTATCTTTATCACAGACAGATTTTTCCAAACCTTTAATGAGAGTTTCTTGTTGTTCTATTTTCTGAAAAATATAACAGTTTTATACATATTTTTACATATGCAAAATGGAAACACCACACAAATGTAAAAAAAAAGTAATAAACTCTGTAAGAGTAAATGTAGTAGTTTAAAATATGGCTCCAACAAACATTTTCTTTGGTCTAAACTGATTCCAAAAGCAACCACAATTTATTAACTGGATCTATTATTTATATAATGCTATCAAAACAAAAATTAACTGCATCAATTTCTCAGCTCTTGTGAGGTAGTCTTGCTCCATACTACCTCACAAAATTTGCTATATTCACACAAGTGTTAAATATATTTTTATTCTAGACTATTATCATGGACTCAAAATTAGAAAAAAGACCCAATATGAAATTTTATGTTGACCACTTTGCAATCAACCTTCAAAGTTTTAATAATCAAAGTTTGAAGTGTTTTACAGGCTTTGGTGACATAGATATGGACTGAACCCAGTGTTTTGAATGCCAGTCATAATTCAAGCAAGCAAATATAATGTAATAGGAATAAGATATTGGAGTCGTTACATACCAGCACATAATATATAAAATATTTTCTGACAAATTATTCTGAAGCTGACTGCCAACTGCAGTACAACATTCACCAGTCAGAGTTGACAAGGATGAAATTTCTTATACGGCAGCTCAGAATTCATCATATGATATGAAAATGTCTCAAGTAACTATCATTTATTAGCTGTTAACTCCTATGTGAAGGAGCACCATATGAATGTCAGCTGTGATCTAATTTCAATTTTTACTCCGATGATAACAATAACTTCCTGAGTGATGTGTTATCGATCTGTACTGCATTGAAAATGCAGCAAACAAATAAATGATTTACACTAAAAATCTATAAATGTATCTGAATCAGCTGAATAGCTAAGAGTGCTGTTCTGAACAAGCACAGTTGTTAGAACTATCGGCATATAAGATGGTGCAAAAAACTACTAGCATTTAGCAAACAATTAGCACGGTACTGGGCCGACTGAATAAATTATCATTTTAATATGGATGATATTTATAACCAAAAATACATACGATGCTATTTAATTGAAATTAGTTTACTATCCCAATTAATATTATTATTTTAAATTACTTTAAACAATTATTTTTTCTACCCACTTTAATGTTGTAGCTCGCAAATTCCAAAGTCGCTGTTGTCAGTAGATTCTGAAGAGCTCGTGTCCGATTTTGAACTCACACATCACAAAACTGTCGAAGTGCACATCATATAAATGTGCATATTCAATGTAGACAACATGCTTGCAGACACTGCTCCACTCAACTTCAGACACTTTATAAAATTCCTCTTAACTTAAGCTAACTTAAGAACATCTGACATATTAAAAGTTATATTTCTTTTAGCTATTTGCCCTTTCACTTGACTCCAAATTATTCCAATGGCATTTAAATCAGGGTTATAAGGTACAACATAGAACAGTGTGAGCATAATTCTCGAAAATTTCATCTAATTAGAAATTTCTTTTGAATTCCTTTGTTTAATTTTATAATATTACATAATTCAGTCTTCATCATAGCAGAACAGTTAATTCGTTGTTCAGCTAACCATTTCATCATATCGCTTTTAAAAAGTTAGAATTTGGCTGCTTTTATAGCAGAACATTGTGATACAATGCATTATCTAGTATAATGACCGACCAAACTGGCAAGTTGGGAATACAATTCTTCTGTAACCATTTCGTGTACTTTATGGAATCCATCGATTTGTGATAATCTCCTTTCATATTTGACTCATACATAAGTAAAGCATTGTTACTGAATCCATTATTACAGCGGGCATGAACAATTATTAATAATGAGCCCTTGGATACTGGTGTTTTCAGTCCCTCATGAAGGTTGTGTCTACCCACAATTTTGATGTTGCATGACTACTGTGAATGTAGGTTTCTTTGTGTATACAATCGGTTTTTCTTCTTCACGAAAGAAATAGTCAACCCGTTCTATTGTATTTTCTGGTCGTCTTCTTTTTTTCCATCTAAATCCAATTTTACGTAATCTTCTCCTTAAAGATCTTTCACTCCCTTTGAAATTAATTTCATTATCGCAGGCTTTCTGTATAATTATCTTCACAGTAGGAACGCATTTTTCAGTTACATAAAATTTATTTATGAAACGCCTCACAGCATCCATGTCAAAATGCACACAGTACTGGGGCAATTTACACATTTTCTCAGTAAAACGAACATGGATGGCTTCTCAGTTTCATTTGATTTCCCTTCTGCTAAAATTCTTTGGACTGTTTGTTTTGATACTTTTGTCGCTTGAACAACCATATTCAGGACATCAGTTTTCCTCACTATTCCGGTTCCGGCTTTGTTTTGTAAAATGAAATTGTAAACACTGAATATAATTTCCGTTGCCTGACTATGAACTACTGTACCTTTTCCTCTTAACTTGGGCATTTTAAAAGAAAATAGCTATACTGAAATATTAAAGATTTACATGACTGAATTTATGACTGATATACGACTAAATTTCATTTACAAGCCTTAAATGAAAACAACACAACAAATAGTAAAAATAAATCACTAACAGCTATTCACTTCATTAATTAAAATATACATCACAATAAATGTTCCCATAATAACTGATTTTAGAATATAATTATTAGTGATGTGTGACATATGCATCTTCACAGAGCAATGATAAGAGTAGATTAAAAATAGTAAATGAAATGCTTAGAATTGTGTTGTGTTTACAACAATTCGTAAATAGCACATTAGTCATTTATGATTCTACTATTATTAGTAGTTACACAACTGGAGGTAGGCCTAGATCACAACATCAATATATAATTTAGAATAAAACTCAACAATTACATATGCTACAGCAAGTTTATGAAACCTGTTTTTTATATATACCATACACGAAATATATAGAAAATGCCAATGTTTTTATAGTTTGCTTGTAACAGAGGCAATGCATGCAAAATGCTAGTATATAGTCTTTCAGTCCAACCTAAGTGCCGTTATGTATACCAATATCTGTCTACTTTACATCGAGGCCCGAAGTAAACAAAAAGATGCTGAGCGAGGCGTATGAACCAGGTGTACAAAACTGTGCGACAGCTACTTCGCACCTGATTTAGATTCTATTGTAATAATAATAATAATAATACAGAAATAATTGTCTATTGTTTGGTATATTCTAAAACATTTAATGTTTATTAAATTAAGAAAAGGTTATTAATTGTTAAACATACTAGTTTTCTTTGATGGTAATTTTGTTTTACCGTTACAGTAGTAATTGTCATATGCAGTTAGTAGCTATACAAAATAATAATGGTTTAATGAAATGATAAATATAAATAGGTTTGTAAATAATTTGTTAAGTGCTTTACACAAACCCTGAAGTACTATTTACATGTGTAAAATAAATTTAAAAATTCCTCAATTTTTAAGGTGCAGCATTTGAGAATAATCACAACCACTCAATACAATACCTTCACCTTCATTAATATTAGATTATGAGGAGTCATTTTCAAAATTAACAAGTTTATTCACCTTGATATCAACAAAATAATCCATCTTCCACATTTTTTTCTTCTTGCAGCACATGTTTAACACAGCTCCGCCAGTTACCTCAGTGATACTATTTTCAAATAAAACCTTTACATTCATTATTTTATAAGTTTTGTTATTCTGAGCTACAGATCCTTTTATCTTACTCCATACTAGTTCTACTGAATTCAGACTGCAGTGGTATGGTGAAAGCAGTAATACAGTATGTTCATTTGTTTTAGCTATATCATCAATTAGATGTTTGTTAAATTTTTGCTTATTTTTTTTTTTTAACTTCTTCTAGGAGTTCAACATTTAACTTTAAAAATGTAGAATCAAATGGGATTTGTTTTTCTCTCAGCCACGATATTATATTCGCTTTTGCCGTGATGTATTCAGGATTTTTTCTAATTTTACACTATGGTATGATGCATTATCCATAACAATAACACTATTCAGCAGAAATTATTTCATAATAGTATTAAACCAATTTAAAAAAAAAATTACCAATCATATCTTTGTGGTAATCAACCTTTTTATTGGATTTGAAAACTAATGCACCCTTTAATAAATCCATTTTCATTCCTTACATGACCTACAACCACTTACAGATTTATACCTTACTTACAGATTTTATACTAGTACTTAAATCAGACAGAAAAGCCTGTTCAGATGTCTTAACAGAAGTGTCACACCAAACTTTATGACTGAATGACGTTTGTTCACCCAATTTCATTCAGGTAAAAAATCTTTTTTCCCATTTTGCTAAACTCTTTAATTTGTTTCAAATATTTCCTTTGCCAAATCTTTATGCAATCTCTATCAATGATAAAACTATTTCTACTTTATCCTACAAATTTGAAATCCACCAATAAAAGAAATTTGTGTCAACTAGCCTGACTAATTTTCAGTAAGCCCGGATCACTTTCGACAGCTGAAAATATCTTACTGAGTGTGGGCAATTCATTTTTAAAAAAGAAACTGTGGATTTTGGTAGCAAAGCTGTCGAAGTTCACAACTTTGACAGCATTTTATTGAAATCATTAAATTGGCCTAAAATGGAAACGTATTCTTTTCTTTTTGGCGAGTACAATATCCTATACTTTTTCTTTTCAGCTCGCTCTCAATACTTGAAAAACTTCACAACATTTAAAAACACTTACAAACAAAAACTTAACTTTTAGCAATGTAATAAAGCAAATAAGTCATCAATTCCAGTACGATACTCATTTAAACCAAATTAATAACAAAAGCACCTTCACTCAAAGTAACTTTTATCAAGAGCAGTTAATAACACCACAGTTAAAATAACAGTGAAGTTTGACAAGACCAAGTAATCGTTTTTAAAATAGTCTCATAAATATAATTTAACTTTGCCATACAACTATAAATAACTATGAAGTATTGGTATTGTTTATTTAATCATACATGATATGTACAGAATTGCAGTTCAAATACTTGCACTAGCACGTGGAATGTTTGTTTATTCTATGCCTCTCTAGTAGTAAAAAATATGAATATTATAAAATTAGAAAACTGAAATTAGTATACATTTTTCAATAATGCATTGTTTACATTGCTATAAACCTAACATATCTATAATTACACAATAATAACTAATAATGTGTGACAATCTGAGATTAATAACAGACAGTAAGTAATGATTAACATATTTATCGTGCGGTAGCTATTTTAAAAGTTATGTCATTTTTGTCCACCTGGTGAATTGCATCAACTGGATGAAAGTTGTTATATGTATGTGTGTTGTGCATTACATGCATCACACACATGCAGACTGTTTACTTCAGGCCTCAATGTAAAGTAGACAGAAAATAAATATTTGCATGTGCCTTTGGACCAAAGATTTTCACTACATTCCATGTGATATTTAAAAATAGGCTATAAAAACAGGTATATATGCTACTATGCTAATAATCATTAATAAATTATTAATATAAAATACTAAAAAAGTAATGTATTACTATTAAAATTTTTAAAGAAATATATTACAAGAAACAGCATTTATTTAACTGAATTCCTAAACAGAAATAATAGCAGTATATTTTAATTTAAAAATCATTTTAAATTTAGAAATTAGTTCCTGATGATTTATTTATGCTATACTTAGCGACACTGATTTTTCAATATAGTGCATTTTGTACATTGTAATACAAAAATAAAGCCAAAAGGTATTCAATGAATGATAACAATATTAAAAAAATTAACATCTACATATTAGGTAATGATGAATCAAATCATTCATAATTATTTATACACATATAATTTGCACAGTTGGAATAACAAAGTTCTAAAATGTACTCACTTTTATAATAAAATAGTAATTATAATGTATTTTACCTCAATGGATACTTGATGCCTTAATATTTTTTTGGTTGTCAAAACGGAAACCTTATTGATATAGAAGGTTTCATAAAATATAAAATGATTAGTTATTATGTAAAAATGGTTATAGAGCTACAAGACTATATCTATTATAAGAGTAATAGAATGTAAAACCTTTTAAGATAATGATATTTTTGCTTTCTTGTATGAAGTACTAATGTTAGCAAAAATTTTGATTTTTAGACTTCAACGGAAATATCCATTTTGACCATCCCTGAATTCATTTTGACTAATTTCAGTGTGACATCTGCACATATGTACGTATCTATCTCGAATAACTCAAAAACGATTAGCCAGAGGATGTTGAAATTTTTGGACTTAGGACTGTTGTAACATCTAATTGTGCACCTCCCCTTTTGATAGCAATCGACTGGACCAAAAAAGTGTCCAAAATCCAGACTGCAGTAATAAGCCCTAATTGAGAGCTTTTCAATGATATATCATAAGTGGTACTTATTTTCATATTATTACTTATTTGATTCCAGAGTTATTGTCAAATAAAATTTGAATTAATGAAATATTTGGATCTTACAAGGGGAAGGCACATCGGTTCAAATCCGACTTCATCTCTTTTTTCTTTAATTTATATATATTGATTTATTAATAATTCCTCTGATTGTGAAAAAATTACAATAAATAATTCAATATCAATAAAAAAAATAATAATAATGAAAAATTATCAGAAGTTATTAATGAAATAAACTTTTATGTACTTTTCATTTTAAAAAATGTGTATATGTAATTTAATAGTACAAGGAAGTGTGGTCAGATTTTTAATAAAATCTTAATGAAAACCAATATGCAGTTTTTTTGTTTAACAGCCATCTAGCTTACCAACAGGTATTAAAATAACCTGAAAGAACAAATATATAGAAACCTTATGAAATATATACGTATATATAAAATAAATGGTTACCTTTTCTCTGTTTTGAATGACCAAACCCATGTCTTTCAATTCTTTACACTTCTGTCTCGTGATTTCTTCATTAGCCTCTAATTCCTTTTTCAGATTTAAAATGCACAACTTCAGTTCTGCAAATACATACAGATTACTTTTTAGAATAGTAATATGGTAAACAACAATGGTTAATTTTTATATAATGATGACAGACTGGAGAATACTAGACAAAATAGAGTCTAATAATATTAGATATGAGGGTCATCCAATAATTAAAGAGACAAATGACTATAGAAAAAATATTCAATGACATTTAAATTAAAGCACTTTTGAACATAATCCCTGGCTACATTTAGGCACTTGTTCCATCTTTCTGTGAGTTTTCTTATTCCAGTTTTCTTCTGTTTCTGGGCCATTCTTGCACCACATTGTTGAACCACACATTGTAGCTGAACACGTTATTATAGTTAAAATGAAACATTATCTTCTGCTAAAAACTTATAAAGTTCTGTAAAATGTGAAATCGGGTGTCTTTATGAGTCAAATGTCTGGGAACCCATCTTGAACATATATTGTGGTAACTTAGGTTATGGATAATTTTTTTTTTGTGTTTTTGGTGGGTGAAAAATGCTTCAGCATTATCATCACCTGGAATAAAATTTTATAAAAGAAAATAAATAGTAAAAAAAAGTCTTAAAAAATAAAAAATTAAACAAAAACTTACAACTAATATCAAAGCTAAAAATTTATTTTTAAAAAACATTTAAAACTAATCACAGATGAAAAAATAAAATTAAAAATAAGTTTAAAACTAAAAACGTAAAATTAAACTAAAAATAAAAAGAGTTTAAAAATGTCCATGAGGGGTGTGAAGGGCCCCAACTCGGATAACGGGAAGACTAGAAATCGATCAAAAACAAAACCTAGGTTAAAAACTAAAATATTTAAAAAACTAAAACTTACAACTAATAACACAAATAAAATATCACAAAAAAAATTAAAACTAATATCGCTAAAAAAGTATAACTAATATGACAGTGGGAAACTTAATAAGGAAACATTTATTTAAAAGGAAACAAAAAATTATAAAATTTAAATAAAGCTCAATCAATTTAATGAAGTCTGAGAGGGGGTGTAAGAGGTTCCATCTCAGATATAGAATACAAAAAAAATAAAATAAAAATTATAACAATTAAATGAACAGAAAAACAAAAATATTAAAATAATTCTTTAGCACTAGAATAAAAAATATATACCACAATTTTTAATTTTGTGTAAAATATTAACACCTCATAAAAATAGCAACACCCGATCTAAAATTCCCTTATTATTACCCAAAATTTGCCGAAAAGTTTCATGTAATTTAAATTTACGACGCAAAGCTGCATAACATATGCAATTCCCTAGTATGTGGCGTACAGTCATGAGGCAGTTACATTGTGCGCATAGGGGTGTGTGTCCTGCTAACATCAGGTACTTGTGTGTAACTCTGGTAAGTCCTAATCGCAATTGACAGAGGACCAGTTCCTCACGACGAATTTTTTTGTATGAGGAGTCCCATGGCAACACAGAATCTTTAACGGGCTGAAGTTTGTTATTAACAGTAGCCATCCAGTCACCTTGTCACTTTGCACGAAGAGACTGTTTTATACAATTAATATAGTCAGAAGTAGCAACACAAATGGTGAAAGGAGGTTGATTATATGCGTCTTTAGCAACGGAATCTGCATGTTCATTACCTGGAATTCGCACATGGCTAGGAATCCAACAGAAACTCAGCTGTGTTACAATGGTTCAACTCAGCGACTGCATTATAGATTTTAGTGACCAAAGGATGTCTAGAGTAGAAACCTTGGAGTATACTACATGAGTTACTACAAATAAGGAAATGACGGTATTCTGGGTTAACGATATTCAATGCCTTCTTGAGTATACAGTTCAGCAGTAAATATACCTTTAATATTAGGCAGACCAAACATATAGAATCTGCTATTAAGAATAAATGCGCATCCAATGGCATCATTCTGTTTTGATCCATCTGTATATACTATTACATCTGGGTTTATCTTGAAGAGTATATGGTGAAAACTTTGTTGAAAGACAACAGGTGGTGTTGATTGTTTTTTGTGTATGGTGAGATAAAAATAAAATTTATACAATTGATTCTCCACAGAGGATATGAACAGGGATACATTGGAAAAATAGAAGGAATGTCAACATTTAAAAACTGTAGTAACTACCGGGTACATAGACCCATAGGTGCAGTATAATGTAGATGGTCTTCATTTCTTTTTAAATTAGGATTTGCAAGAAGTGTGGTTAAAGCCGAGTGATTCAGTTTCCCTTTTAGACGGGCAAAGTAAGATGCTAGAAGTTGATCACGTCTATTCCAAAGTGATGGTTCATTGCACTCAACAAGTATGCTAGTGGCAGGGCTTGATCTAAAAGCACCTGCAGCAAGACAGAGAAAAGCATGATGTAGAGCATCTAATATGGTTGTATCTAGGCGATACAACCATTTTCTAAGCAAGAACGAACAAAGGAATAATAAAATCTCACCATACATGACCTCAATGGCTCTCCAATTGGTGTTGCTAAGGACTTGCAGCATATCTAAAAGTTTGGAACATTTTATTTTTAATTCATTGATGGTTTGACCCAAGTAAGGCAGCTAACAGAAAATAAACCTAATATAGGGAGATATAGTAATTAGCTAGTTGAGAAAAACTTGCAGAGTGGAAGGGTCTCGCAGCTGAGAAAAGAATACACATTTTGTTTCCTCAGGTGAAAAGGTAAAGCCGGTAACCCTGGACCAAGTTTCAAGGTGAGATGTAGTGTTCTGCAGCAATTTATCTGCTGTGGCTGTTGAACGGGATGTAATATATATAGCAAAGTTATCAATAAATAATGAACATGAAACAGATGGCTGCACACATTTAGTAATACTATTGATGGGTATAGAAAATAAGGTGGTATTTAAAACATTCCTTGAGGTATTCCATTCTCCAAGGTGACTCTACCCAATAAGGAATCTCCAACACGAACAAGAAAAGTTTGGTAATTTAAGAAACCCCTGATATGCAAGCACACAGCCCTTGACTTCCTATTCTTTAAGGGTGTTAAGAATACCACATTGCCATGCCGTGTTGTACGCCCTTTTGATATTAAAGAAGATAGCTATGAAACGTTTTAAATAGCTACTTCCTCCAGTAACACAAAATGGTCAATGGAAGAATGACCTTGGTGGAAACCACACTGTTATAGACATATAAGGCCATGTCTCTCCAAGTACCATGTGAGCCTGTGATTCACCATTTTCCCCATCACTTTGCATAGAAAGCTTGTTAAAGAGAGAGGACAGTAGCTTGAGGGGCTTCCTTTGTCTTTACCAGGTTTAAGTCCTGGTACGACAATGGAATCTGACCAGACCAAAGGGAAAACTTTTGAGGAGAATAGACTATAAAATACACAATAGGTGTTGTAGTGCCGAACTAGGAGGGTGTGAGAGCATACTGAGACGAATGTTATAAAATCCAGGGAAGTTGGCACATGAGTTTTAAGTGCATGTGACAACTTGTTGAATGAAATTGGAGTGTATAATTCACTGACCGAATAACCAACGTTCAATGATAGTACTTCCAACTGTGATTTGTACTTCTGAAATTCATTACTGTATGATGAGGTGAGGGATAACAAACGAAAAGAATCTGCCACAGTACTTGGCACTGTAGAAGGTGATGTAAGGAGTTCTCCTTCATAAATCAGTTTGAGAATGGATTGTTTTGGTATCCGCAGATTGTATGGATCTTTTTCCACGTCTATGAAAGATGGTGTCCATGAAATTCCTCCTAGCGTCTACGAATACCCGACGACATACTGCTCTAGCCTTATGGTACAAATCTAGGTGTTCATTTGTAGGCCTACAGTTAAATTTGCACAGTGCTTGTTGTCGATTGCTAATAGTATTTTGGCAATCAGCATTCTACCAAGAAATGGAAGGACGTCTTGGGTTTCCTGATGTTTGTGGGATATACCTATTAGCATTTTCAAGTATCAGAGATGTAAAAGAGGTAAGTTTGTCAAGGGCATCTTCACCATCATCATACTCTGATGGGAAAGCTTCACGGTAACTGTTCCAATTCACCTTTTCAACAATCCATCTCTGTGGCCTTTTATTCACCTTGCAGTCGACACCAAAATTTAAAGTAATTGGCCTGTGGTCACTGCCGTGAAGGTTGTCACAAGCAGACCAATTAAAACGTAAATTTGGTGAGCAAAAGGAGATGTCGATATTTGAAAGTGTTACAGACAACATCCATCCCAGAGGAGGTGGTTGTGTGGACTCCCTTAATAGGGAGTTTATTTAGTGGCTTACCACCAGTTGTATTTACGCCTGTCTGCAAAAATGAAACGTTAGAGACAAGAACTTTGAGAGGGATCCCATTAGTGTTAGTTTTAGTAGTTGTAACTACTGACTTCTTATTCATCTTTGTTAACTGAGAAATAGTTGCAGTAAGAGAAGTAACCTGATCAAATAACACCTGAACAACCTTCTTCAGCTCACTGCAGGATCCATACTGTTTGTTTTCTATATTTATAAGAGCTTTACTTGTCGCGGCAGCGAGAGAGACATCCGGTTTAATCAGGTTTCGAGAGCTAACAGTTTTTTTATATTCTCTTTGGGTGGCTGGGAAAGAAAGCTTTTGTTCAGTACAGATTTTTAGGATAGCTTTCTCTTCTTTGAAACTTGGGCAATCTTTGAGCAAGATTGAGCTCAATGTTTTCCTCCGCAGTTTGCACATCTTTCTTCCTCCTGACAGTCAGTGTCCTTGTGGTCTTCTTTTGCACATCTAGCACATATTGCGGTGTTCAGACAAGAAGTTGTGGTATGACTGTTATCTTTGACAATGGAAACTCGGTCGTCAGTTAGGGATGAACGGTCATACTCTAACCACTAGGTATCACACTTTAATTTTCTCCGGTAGTGTGGGGAAGTTGAAGATAAAAATGAGGGAGGGAGTAGGTTCTTCCATCCCACTCTGACGCCTCATTATTTTCTTCACCTCTGTCACATCTTGGGAACAAAGCTCTTTGGTAATTTCTTTAATGTCCATCTCAAGAAGATCCTAGCCAAAAATTACTCCTCGGCTAGGTATTCAAGGTTTTAAGATATACCACACTTATATCGCCCATATTTGTAATGATGTAACAGCGATCGACCTTGCTCATCACTGAAAGTCTCTATTAGAATTGATGTGGCTCTCAGTTTTCTTATGTTCCTGGAGGAACTGCTTGAGCCAGTTACTATTTTATTGATCATGAAATCTTATGAAGGGTGCCAACCTTCCTGATTACTGCATAAAACTACAAATCTTACATTTGTGTATTTTAAAGGTGATTTGTCACCATTTAAATTATTTACCTTGGGACAGCTGTCATCAGCGGACAAAGCTGATTGAGGTCTTTAACAAGACATATGATGGTGGCTTTTTCAGATGGATCACCAGCCATCATAGGATTTGTCATTTTGGTCCCACAAGTACCGGTGATATAACGAACCACTCCAGCAGAGTGCATGTGTACTGCAGCTACAGCTAAATGTAACTGGGTTTGCTCTGGTGTCCAGAGGACATCGTTCAAGACTCACTACATAGAGCCATTCACCCACCAGCACGATAATTTCCACCTTGGGTTACAGTTGCGTTTTGTAAGATATCGCAACACCATCGAGTGTAAATGTAAGAAAAAAGTGTAGGATGCTGTGTAGTTGTGTAAGGGTATATGTTGTAATTTGTGTAGTGTTCATTTGTATGTGTATAGTGTAGTGTTCTGCAGTTCTGGGTGGTCGGAAGAAAGGCTGCAGAGGCTAGGGCCATGGGGAAGCCAACCCTCAGTCTTAAAGAGTAAGATTACCTGTCAGGGTGATAACACAATGAATAGTACCAATACTCAGTACAAATTTCAGCAACTTTCCAAATTTTTATCCATCTGCCCTTGTGGAATAACATCATTAAAATGATTCAAATCCCTAAGATTAACTTTTAATTCGCTAATAAAAGTTTACACAGTTAACATACTTTTACCATACTGTTTTAAAATCCGCAAGTGAATTTCAGTTGGTTTTAAACCAACAGAAAACAAAAGATCTTATCACACCATGTTGTCTTCCATGGTACAAATTTCAAGCGAAACCAACATTTTGAAATAAACAAAAGTAGTTATAATAAAAAACTTTTTCAATGGCAGATATTTTCTACATCTGAAGTACCAAGCTGAACATCACATAGTTTCAGTTTATTCTACTAAATAGTTTCCCTTTTTGCACGTCTTTTTAATTTTTGAGGACTCTTGAATCTTGCTAGAATTTTTTTGTTGAAAAATGTTTAAGGAAGCATTTCACCAATACAATACTCTATTGTTAACAGAATATTGTGGACAATGTTTATATTGCTTGAATTTTAGGTTGGCCTACATTTGTATATCTATTGTTTGCTTTTTTATTTAAAAAAAAATAATGATATTAATGCAATCTAAAAACACAAAATTTCAAAATATATTGTTTTTATAAACTAACTATACTGTAAATATAAAATAATAATATTGTAATAAGTAATGAAAGATACACTTAAAAGAATGTTTTAATTAAGGTTTTTAAATAAGATTTTACATAAGGTTTCTAATGAAGAAATGTGAAAGAACAGTAGATGATAAGGCTGTTGGTCTGCACTTTGACTCAGAAGTGATGAAGCGAGCAAGTATGAAAAATAAATTAAGTAAACTTTGTTATTCTAGAATAAATTATAGATTGGGTCTTCTATAGATAGAATATTTTAATTGGTACTGTCACAAACTAACATCAATTATTATTAATCCTACTTTTTTTCCATAATGATATGTTATCCTATTTAAAAAAAACTCATTACTTTATAATATCAGGTATCATTCCTTATGTGTATGTAGTCTTTATAGAGGTGAATTATTTTAAAATAATCTTTAACGGTCACCTTCTACAAGTTATGCAACAGTGTTAAGTGCACAATTTCAATTATAGTTATGTAAAACTGATCTATCTCAACACAAGGTTTGAAAAATTCTTTATTTATTAAAAATCTAATTTAAAATTATTCTCTATTAATGAACAAGAAATCATCTGAACATATATATATATATATACATGTACTATTCAATACAGAATATAATTAAATTCATTACCTTCTTGCTTTTCAAGATCACGCTGATGATCATTTTCCATTTCTTCAATCTTTTCCTTTAAGAGTACATTCTGCTGTTGAGACTCTCTAAGATTTTGTTTAACATTATTGAGTTCTTTTAACAGTTCTTCAACAACATTTTTACTGGCTTTTAAATCTTCTGTCACCTGTTAATTTGGTAAAAAAAAAAAAAATTGATAAAAATCAACACATTAAAAACATAAAAAGTAACTTCACAAAATTTAATTAAAAAGATTTTTATTATCAACCTACAAAAAAAAACCGTCACTCATCAAGCTTCTGCATTCTGTGGTGAATTAATTGATTAATTAACAGTAAAAATAAAATTGCACAAACTGCTTTATAAAAAAATAATTCTATAAAATTTCTTTAAAATCAATTTATATATATTTATTTCTACAATACCAATAATATCACCTATTATTGCATCATTTTAAAAAATATTTAGTACTTTTTTTTTTAAGACCTTATTATAAGTTAAAATACAAGGTGTGTGAGAAAAGTAATGAGACTGACTTTTTTCTTACCAAAGTTTTTATTTTTTTCAAATAACAATATTATCCCCTTCAAAGTAGTACCCTTGGGCAGCTATACACCGGCGAAGTCATTGTTCCCACTCCTGGTAGCAGCGCTGGAAGGCTTCAACTGGTAGGGCTTTTAACTGGTCGGTCACAGTCTTTTGAATGCTCTCCAGAGTTCCAAAATAACTTCCTTTTAAGACATGTTTCAATTTTGGGAAAAGGAAGTCACAAGGACTCAAATCAAGTGAATAGTGGGGGTTGAGGGGCCGTAGGAATGCGTTTTGAGGTCAAAAATTCGGCACCGATTTCACACAAATCTTTCGCATGTCCAAATTGTCTGTCAAAATTTGATGTACAGTGAAATTTTTTAAATTTAACTCTTCACTCATCATCCTTATTGTTAAACAATGGTCTGATTTCACAAGAACCCTCACACGCTCAACGTTTTCATCAGATTTTGAAGTTGAAGGTCTCCCTGAGCGAGGTTGATCTTCAACGTGTTCTCGGCCTTCCAAAAATTATTTGTGCCAGCAGAATGCTTGTGCTCTTGATAAGCAATGTTTCCCATAGGTCTGTTTCAACTTTTCAAAGGTCACACTCGGGGATTCCCCAAGTTAAACACAAAACTTGATTGCACAATGTCACTAAATTCCGATGCTCCATTTTCGTAACACACAACAAAAACACAACTTCACTGATGGCACTTTAAAAAATTATGTGTTGGCTGAATGGAGTTGAAACTCGTACTGAGCATTTGGAAGGGATGAACAAACTGGTCTAGCACTGACCACTGATCTAGACACAACATTGCCAGATCACTTGTAGTGTTACCAATCTCATTACTTTTCTCATACATCTAATATATGTTTATCATTTATGTAACACTAGCTACCTGGACCAGCTCTGCAGGCCCAGCAGCTAGCCCTTCAATGAGAGAAAGAGTCATATTTTTAAAGGGAAAATTTAAACCACAATTTCTGTAAGATTTTTTTAATTGATATTCTATTTATTAGCCATGAATATAATCAAATTAATTAAAACTTATTTTGACTTACATACACGTTACCAGCTACAGCTATAAGCAACACCAAGTGGATGTTGAATAATGTCGTCGAACAATAAAAATTAAGTAAAATACACACCTATAGTAAAATCAAAATATATTACAATACATTAAAGTTGAAAAAAAAATAAAAAGATTATTATCCCATATAGTTAATAAGGTAGTTTGTAAATTATGTTTTTCTGTCGATTCTCAGGTTGAATGAATAAATTTCTTGGTGAACCAACTCTTGAGCGCGCCACATATAATTGACTGATCAAAATAACTATCTTCCAACAGAAATCCAGCAGTGTTTAGGGATTGTCTCTGTGATTTGTTGATAATCATAGCGTATGATATTCTTACAGGGAATTGCAAATGTTTAAATTGGAATGGAAAATTGGTTGAAATTATTAGAATCCTAGGTATGAAAACATCTTTCCAGTAAGAAATGTTACTTCTATATTTCTTGATAAAATTTTGATGTATAATCAAGTGCCAATGCAAAGTTTTCATGGCTTGAGATTATGGACCAATGGTGTTGCGGCGGGTGGCTGCACATGGCTCCATCCACTGCACACAGCTCTCGCTAAAAGTAGTCCGTTGTCAATTAATTTACAGATTTAATTTAATTTCTAAGCGTAGATTATTTTTATTTTTTGAGCCATAAATATAATCAAATTAATTAGAACTTATTTCAACTTATATACATCTTGTAGCCCTGAATATTGACCAATTAAAATTTGGATTTTATCTGTTAATAATGCGACTGTTAGGCGACGACAAACATGCAGGAGGATAATTTAATATGCATATATATTAATGTTGTAAAATGGTGAAAGGGGCAAATTTGACCGTTTTTTTAGTTGCAACTTTTGAATTTTTGTTTTAGAATGATCCTGAAGGTGTAGATATGGGCCCTGTGAAGTTTGGTTAATGTATGTTTAGTATTGTGGTCACAGAACAGTTACAGACAGAATTGGTATAATTTTTTAAAATATATGATCATATCTCTAAATATCAATAAATAGAAAATGCAGAATTTGTTTTTTAAAGTTGACAGAAAAAATAAACACTATAAATTTCTTCGTATATAATATTTTAAATCATGCAATGATAATGAACTGCTATTTGTGCAGAAAAGATTAACCGATAGGCTAATTATTCTAGTCAACTAACCCATATATATATATATATATATATATATATATATATATCCAGTGCATGTATAAATATCAAAGTCTATTCTATCACCCACCCAGTGCATATATATATAAGTGTTTATAAAGTTCATTTCAAGAACTGAAGGGATGAGATTCAGGAAAATAGAGCAACTCATTTCAAGAATGTTTGCCATAACTTTATTATTTATATGGATTTGAATAAATAAGGTCACTTTCTTCGACATAAAATGCTAAACAGTTTTTGTAATTACATTTAAATAAACCAATGATTGCAAAAATATTAACAATTGAAAAGTTTACATGGTCGCCATTTTGAAATGGATTGAGAAATCAAGTTTATTACTACAACACGAGTAAACCTCTAGGTACCTTAGCATTACACAAAATTTCAGCTCAATACAACTACCATTCCTGAGAAATAAATTTTTATATTGAAAATACAAAATGAGTAGAAGCAAAGCCGTTGTCTAGAAGCCAAGGACACAAGTTTAACTGTTGGAAGTAACCTGTTAGCTGCAAATTTTGAACCTTCTGCAAGCGGAAAGGATAAAAATTTTCTTTCCATAGAATTCGTGACGCTTTTTGTTTTTGGCAAACCAGTGCGACATGAAATTTGCCTGTTACTACATTGACCTGAGCTACATGGTAAATGCTGAATCACACAATATATGAATGTTTATGATATACAGAAAGAATAATATGATTTTCTCTCTATTTTTTGTCCGTTTTGCTTTGATAAAAAAATGATTGATAAAAGTTTTTAATTTTACATTAATTTTTTCAGAATTAAATTCTCTTCAAATTTTGATACTAAATCTTTTGCATTTATCAGTTGTTTAACAAACCTATTCTACTACAAACCTAAAAAAAATTGTTATTTGACACCAAATTTTGTGTTTTACATTGGATATCTTAAAAACTACTTGAGTTACAGTTTTGGGACCTGTTTTATCCTATTTCCAAGCTCAAATTACATAAGAAACTGCCAACTTTACTCTTTAGTTTTATGGAAAATAGACAGAAAATTGTATTATTGTTTCTACACCTAATAAACATTATTCTTAATATAGCAAAACAAAAAAAAAAGATAAGTAAAATACATGAAATGATAAATGGTAACAGAATAACAAGCCTCAGAGTTACTGTTCGAAATTACCTCCTTCACAATGAAAACAGCACTCTGCCCGATGTAAAATACCTCGAGTGAATTTCCATATCATCTTGGATTGTTTCATATAAATTCAATAGCATTTCATGTCAATTAAATTGAAAGTACTTTCGTGGGATCCCACATTCTGTCATGATTGAAATAATTCCATTATCACATAATAAAAATATAAAAATACTAAAATCCTGATAATTGTGTATTAATTCACATGAGTACTGCTATGTGTTACAGTTTTTATAAGAATGTCTCTCCCTCAAACACTGTCTGATGATTTATCAAATTGAAATTTTGTTTGTATTTATATATATAATATTTTTCTAACATATTTAATTTTATTTATTTAAGTCATCTTTATTAATTTCAGAAAATTAATAAAAATTTATGTTAATATCAAAAATAGAATGTTTATTATTTATTAAATTGTCTGCTATATTGGATAAATCTAATTTATTATTTCTGTAATTTTTATAATGTTTAAGAAATCTAGTTTTATAGGATTTATTTTACCTACATAAATAGTATCACAATCATTACATCTAATTTTATAAATTCCACTCAAACTGTTTATTTTATTATTACTATTTATATATCTTAAATCCTACCCTACTAAAGGACATTTGTATGTGTCTTTCTGTGTGTGTGTCCATCCCCGGTAGCTTAGCACTGGAATGTACTGATCACTAGCAGAAAATCCTGATTTGTTAGTACATGTCTCATGGTGGTCAGGTATTACTTGTTATATTATTATATATTGATATATTCCATATATATGCAAAATATATATTAATATATTTTTTTATTTTTCTGGGTTTAACTAAAACCAAAAAGTAGGCAATGGAATGTACCAAACACTAGCAGAAAATCCCGATTCGTTAATAACAATTTCTAATTTAACTTTCATTATATCAATTTTCAGTATTAAAAAAAAAAAAAAAATTTACACAAGAGGTAATCAATTTTGGACACTTAATAATCACATTTTGAGACGCCTCCCACCTGGAGAGCTTGCCTACAGCACGCCTCTGCAGCTAGTATTTTACTATGTGGTTATTAGGTTTGTGTGCTGGTTTAAATATTGTTGTTTTAGTAATGTTTTCAATGACATTATTAGTGTATAAAAGCTTTATGTATATTTTTTCACTCTTTTTTTTTGTCTTATTATGATTATTTGGAAAGGTAGTTATTTTGTTTTGATAGTTGTTTTTTTATAAATAATATTAATTAAAGTAGTATCATATCCATTTTCAAGCACTATATGTTTTATGACTTTTATTTCATCATTTAACTTTTCTTTGCTCTATTATGTATATATTTTATTGTTCTATTTATCATCATATTTGTAGAAGAGTTTAATTTTATGAGACCAAGGTGATTTAGTTTTTTATGAATAGTTATATCATTAGATATAGGTTTTCTATATGTGGATATTTAATTTTGGTTTTCCTTCTTTATTTCAATATCGACATCTAAATAATTTAACATTCTATTATTATAATCTGAATTTTATCAGTCCACCAGGATACCCCTTTGATGCCAATGCATTTCTTCTTTTGGGGCTACATAGAAGATTAGGTATACTAAAGAAAATCTAGTCACTTTACCACCTGTGCCAAAAAATAACAGCAGTAGTGGAAGTGATTCTAGTAGACAGCTATCCAGAGTAAGGGATAAGGTAGATAATCAGTTTGATGTTTACAGGCTATAAACACTGCTCATATTCAGTTACATAAATAAGTAAAAAATTTTAGACTTTGTACTTATCTAATAAAACAATAATATATATAATTCTGCATTATATATATATATATATATATAAATAAAGAACTGTTAACACTGTCTTGTATTAGCTTGGTAGAATAAGACTCATCAACACACCTGTGCCAGTTCATAATGTAGGTGTATTTATTGTTTGGGAGTTGAGCTTTGTTTGCTGTTTGTGAATACATGAAATAAGTATGCATAAACTACATTAAAATAATACGATTTATAATTTGATTTCACATACAGTTTTCATTAATAATGTTTACATACAGAGTAAATATGTACCTGGGTATATTTGTTCTGCGTGGCTTGTAATAATGATTCCACTGAAACTAGATTCCGTTGTAAGCTGGTAACAGCAGACTGAGATGCTTCAAGGCTTTGCTCTTTATTATGTAATTCAGATAATAATTTGTTCATTTCAGATGTCATGATCGACAACCTATGTCTTAACTGTGTGCAATAATTATCAACAGCTTGTAAATTACCTTGTAACACACTTTCTGTATGACTCATAGCAGCTACTCTATACTCATATAATTCTAGTACTGCAGCTGTTCCAATGCTACCTAACTGAAAAAAAAAACCTTAACGTAATAAACTTTAAAATTACTTAAAATTTAATTTATGTGTTCATAATATTACTTCTTTCAGGATGACTGCTTAATCCTGTGATCTCTTCCATTGGAAGCTACAATTTAAAAAAGAAAAACCTAGAGTATTCTTTTTATAAGTAAATAATCAGAAAGGTTATTTCCACCCAAAAAAATTACAGAATAAAATATCACATTTAAAAAAACAAATTTTGAAAAAAGCTACAAGCAAGTGATAAGCATAACATTATATAAAGAAAAATTCTCAAACAAACAAAAACAATAACAAGGGGACACTACAAATAAATAAAATCAAACCAATGTGGATGAAAAGATTTTCCCGTAAACTATGCACAATACAAAAAAATGATCTAAACAAAAAATACTCAGATTGTAGAGGGACACGTCATGGTGCCCTTAGATTTTGACCTTGAAGTTGACTGTTATTTCAAGGTTAACACAATTTTTTCAAATGGAATGACTTGCTTTTGACTCCACCAATGAAAATAGCAAAAAATTTTATATTGAAATATGTGGTCATAATATAACCTAGAAACTTTTTTCAGTGTATTTCATTTTAATTAGCCCAGGTGATTTTCTCATAAACTACACACAGCACAAAAAAATTAACTACAAAAAAGTTATTCAGATTGGAGAGGAACAAATCATCGTGACCTTGGATTTGACCTTGACCTTACTTCAAGGTTAACATTTTTTTCAAATGGAATGACCGATTTTGACTCCACCAATGAAAAGAGTAGAAAATTTTACATTGAAATATGTGGTCACACATATGACCTTAGACCTTTTTGTAGGTCATATGGCTAACCATCAGAGATAGTGTTGTACAGGGAATATTATTATACAGAGATAGTTTTATTACGAGTTACAGATTTTTGAAGGTCATACAATATTCAGGGATATTTATATTCTAGGCCATTTATCCCCCAAACTATGGAAAAAGTTTAAAAAAAAAAAGGGGTTATAAAAAATGACTTTACACTATCGTATAACACTATCTCTGATGAGTAGCAGTATGACCTTCAAAAAAGTTCCAAGGTCATAAGTGTGACCACATATTCCAATGTAAAATTTTCTGCTCATTTCAATGGTAGAGTCAAAAATGGGTCATTTCATTTGAAATAATCATGTTAACCTTGAAATAAAGTAAAGTTTAATGTCAAATCCAAGGCCATCATGAGGTGTTCCCCTCCAATTTGAGTAACGTTTGTTAAGGTAATTTTTTTGTATTGTGTGTAGTTTATGAGAAAATTGCCTGGGGCGATTAAAATGAAACACCCTTTATGTATTACTTATATGTATAAAATGAAATTAATTGATGTAGTTCAAGCTGCAACCATTGCAAATGTATTAAATAAAATTCAAACAAGGACCTAACATAAAAAAAAATTTACATGCTTGTTAATTTTGCCAACATTATTGTCTAGTCTACCAGTAATTAACTGTCGGTAGTATGTTTCTTGACATGATGCTGAATAACATACACAATAATGCCATTGTAGTTATTCAAAGGACAAGTCAATGGATAACATGAAAAGATCATGTCATACTGGTGTGCTCCAAGCTTAAACAACTTCACACAATTGATAATAATTTTCATGGCAATTGTATTTTTTTTCACAGATTATCGTTGACAGAGGCAAATTGTTCATTCTGCTCAACAGCCTTCAACTGACATTTTACAAAGTAAACAGGATCAGAACTGATCACACATTCTTTGAAGATAAGTAAATAGAAGCTTTCTTGGCAGATAGAGCAATTTCACTTTTTTGCACAGATATATTTAAACATGATTAGCACGGGTCTAAAACCAATAGAATGGATGATTAATTCTATATAATATTACGTACACTCTACTATTTTGTTATAGCTGAACATTTTTAAAACAATTTTAAAAAAAAATTAAGAAAAGTCTTTGATTATATGAATAACTAATTATTTTTATTAGAATCAATGCATGTTAATAGTACACAACAACAGCTTGTTCTAATAAGTATCATTAGTTGTAAAAAAAAATATTCATTCAACGGTTATAATGTTTGAAAAGTCCTTTCAGATGTATTTACATGTGAATTCAGAAAGCACATTTACATGTGAATACAGTATACACTTTACTTGAAATATGTGCGAATATAAAAAAGTATGACAGTTATCTTATAATTATATTCTGAATTCCATTCTAAGTTTAAAGATCAGAATTACAAAATAAGTAGACATTTTTGAAGTACTTATTTTATTTAAATGAATTATAGATAGGATACTAAGATGACCCTTTGTAAGAATTACACCCTTTTCTTGTGATTTTTATACTTCTACAACAGTTGAAACATCTAACGGAGTAGTATCATTACAAATAAAAAGATGTGAAAAAAGATTAAAATACCTATAACAGAAGTCACATTCAATATTAACAAAGTTAAATAACAGATTGGGTGCAGCTCCCTCTGAATGATGGAGGTTGAACATCTATGCAGTACATATAACAGGAATATAGGAAGAACATATGCAATATATAGAAAGAACAGGTTTCACAATTCTGCAGTCAGGATGAAATATTACATTTATAGTGGGTGGCCCTCATATAGGCATAGAGTAGAAATAATAATATAGCAAAGAGAGAGAGAGAGAGTGAATGGAGGAGAAAGAGAAAGTGAGTGAGAGAGCAATAACATTGCAGGCCGCCTGGCATTATTCAATCTTAAGTAAGACAATTACAGTATTCCTTACAACTGATAATTTCACAATCCTTGAAAATCTCTGTGATTAACATGCTCAATGCGGACAATGTTACTTTGACGTTGAAATGGCTTCAGCCGTGGGGCTGACGTCATTGTGACATACCTTGTTTATGCTTTTCTTAAGTCACAGGAACACAGGCAGCAATACTGAGAAGCAATGGGTTATGCACTAATGTCTCAACGAAGGATTGAATTACATTTTTACGGTTTAGTTCACATTCTTTTCTTAAATTATTTTTTTTTCTAATTTTTTAAGTTTTTTCTATGCTACTCAAATTTTCTATCTATTTTTGTTAAATTTTTTATTCTATTTTAGTTTTTTTTTTCAATTTTTTTCTACTAGAATTGAATATAAGTTGAATGTAAGAATACTGAGTAAAGTTCTTCATTGAAAACTCAGCCCAGTTGTGACATCAAAAAGAGTAAGTTCATCTTTTGATTGTATTTTTCCTATGATTATTTTAGTATTAATAGCAAAATCTTTGTTTGATTACTGCTTTTAGTAGAAAACAATTTTAATACATAACTTTGTTTTTAATACATAACTATATATAATCACTAGTAATTTATAAAAAATCAGTCGCATAATAGATCTTATTTTACGTCTAACATTTTCATGGCAACATTACTGATTATTTCAACTTCTTTGTTTAGAAATATGAAGATAATTCTAAGCTGCCAGGGCCTTCAGGAATAAATAAAAGAAGCCTGTCCGTTACTACAAAAGAAAGAATCTTTATCGGAAAAAGTGTTTAATTTCCTGATGAATCCAAATATTGAAGATTCTGAAGACAAATTTTCCTCTGACAGCAAAGAAGAGGAAGAAGACAATCAATTTTGTTTAACTATAATATATTTGATTATATTGTAATTATAAAACAAAATGTTTTGTTTGATTATTATAATTAATAATTACTGATTCTGTTAATTGTGTTTTTATTTTATGTGTTACCCAGTATAACAATTTACACTATGTTTTGTCTATAAAGTTCATAATATCTAATACGCTTCTATTACTGTAGATTGTATGGTATAAATAAAATTAATGAAAAGATAAAACAACAATTATTTTGTTTGCTACTTGTCATGTACCAACCCTATGAAAACCTCTATGTAATAGACGTTACATGTTATTACTTCTACGTAATCCATATCATGAAAATTTACATATATATATATAAATAAACAAGCCTATTTTTGATAAATGAGATAAATATTTCCTTATTTATAAATAATAGCAGAGTGTATGGTGGAAGAACGTGTGATATTTGGTTAAAACATGTATTAGGTCTGTATTCTGTGGTGGGCGACGTCACTGTGGCATCTTAAATATTTTGTCGATTTCTGGCCAAAAAAGCATTACTAAATTAAAAAGCAACAAATATTGGCATTGATAAAGGTCTTAAGGATATGAATTAAAGAAAAATCAACCCAATCGATTTTTTGATACCCCGCTAGCAAATGAACCTAACAAATGAACAGAGTGAATTAAAGATAAAATGCCTTTAGCTGAAGGCAAATTAATAAAGTGGTTCAAGTAATCACTAACATTGCATAAAGCTAGGTGTACTTTCACTGTTAGCATTTATTAATGACTAATTAACAGCTGATACTTCTTAAAATTACCAAATAGGTCATAATCTAGTGAATAATCATCTAAATAAGTGATAATAATCATCTAAATAATTTATTAGAAATGGAACAAAAGAAATACTTAATAAATACTGCTAGAAAATAATAGAGTGAAAGAAAGGGACATTATTCAAAACTACAATGTTTACTAATTTGAATGGCTGTTGTATAAAAAAAATGGAAAAGGAGAAGACATATCACATCACAGAATTGGAAGTAATCAAAACTGTATTATATAATAATCTTGATATGTCAGAGATTAATCTTCTGTTCTTTCATATATGTTATCAATCTTACAACTTACTGCATATTTATGTAACAGATTTTCAAGTAGAAAGCATTCACTTGTCAAGTAGGCCACACTTTGATTCAAACTTCGATATTGGCTTACAACAACCACCATAGTACATTATCTCAATCATGCAAACATAAATATTCTGCTCTAAATAAATGACAAATAACAGGAATCACACAACTTCTGAGTACTGCGTTGCTGAAAGCAATGGAAAACTGCAGCTGTTTTTTTCCAAGAAAATGTAGCTCTTTGCATTTTCATATAACAATGAAAGTGCCTTCCTTGGTAAAATATTCTGGAGATAAACTAGATGACTGTTTGGATCTCAGAGTGAAGACTGCTAAGGAAGGGGTCTTCAGAAAATTAAAATATAATATTCTACGAGTAGAACATTAGAAGTCTAAAAAAGGTTAGTAGGTTAAAAAATTTAAAGAGAGAAATGGATAAGTTAAATGTAGATGTAGTAGGAATTAGCAAGGTTCAGTGGGAAGAGGAAAACGACTATTGGTCAAGTGATTTTAGAATAATTAACTCAGCTTCAAATAAAGGGCAGGCAGGAGTAGGTTTCATAATGAACAAGAAGATAGGGAAGAGAGCAAAGTATTTCAAAATGCATAGCAATAGAATCATTGTAATAATCTAGGTTAAAATTTAAATTTTAGGTTAAAATCTAAACCTATGCCAACTATTGTTAATTATATACCTACAAGTACCCATGATGATAATAAGGTAGAGTGAATATATGAAGAAATTGACGAAGCAATTAAACACATAAAAGGAGATGAAAATTTAATAATAGTTGGAGATTGGAATGCAAGCATTGGAAAATGCAAGGAAGAAATATTTTGGGTGAGTACGAGCTGAGCAAAAGGAATGAAAGAGGGGACAGACTTATTTAGTTTTGCACAAAGTATAATTTAGTAATTGCAAACACCCAGTTTAAAAATCATAATAGAAGAATATACACCTGAAAAAAGCCAGGCGATACTGCAAGGTATCAGATAGATTATATCATGGTTAAACAAAGATTTAGAAATCAACTTGTCGATTGCAAAGCTTATCTTGGAGCAGACATTGGTAGTGACCATAATTTAGTGATAATGAAACGTAGATTGGGGTTTAAAAACCTGAGAAAAAGGTGTCAGATGAATCACTGGAATTTAGAGAAGCTTGAGGAAGAGGTGGTAAAGAAGATTTTTGAGGAGAACATTGCAAGAGGTCAGAATAAAAAAGGTAAGGTAGAAAATATAAAAGAAGAACGGGAGAATGTTAAAAAAGAAATTCTTAAATCAGCAGAAGCAAACTTAGGCGGAACAAGGAGAAATAGTAAAAACCCTTGGATATCAGAGGATATATTGCAGCTGATGGAAGAACGTAGAATATACAAGAGTGCTAGTGATGAAAAAAGTAAAAGGAACTATCGACAATTAAGTAATACTATAAATAGGAAGGGAATATTAGCAAAAGAGGAGTGGATTAAAGAAAGGTGTTCATAAGTGGAAAGAGTAATGATCATTGGTAAAATAGACAGAGCATAAAGGAAGTTAAGGAGAATTTTGTGGTACATAAATTAAAATCTAATGCACTAAACAAAGATGGTATATAGATTAATAATATGAAAGAAAATGACAGCAGGTGGGTGAAATTTATTGAAGAGTTAGTTATATGGGGAAAATGAATTAAAAACTGGTGTTATACATGAAGTAAGTCAAAGTGGATGAAAAGGGAGATCTGAATTTAAGAGAGCATTAAAAGATTTGAATGGCAGAAATGCTCCCAGGGCAGACAGGATACCTGCAGAATTACTGTACAGTGCAGCTGAGGAGGCAATAGATAGACTAAACAAACTGGTGTGTAATATTTATGAAAAAGAGGAAGTTCCATCAGACTTCAAAAAGAGTATTACTGTCATGATACCAAAGAAAGCAGGATCAAATAAATGTGAAGAATACAGAACAATTAACTTAACTAGTCATGCATCAAAATCCTAACTAGAATTCTGTACAGAAGAATTGAGAGGAGAATGGAAGAAATGATAGGAGACCAATTTGGTTTCAGGAAAAGTACAGGGACAAGGGAAGCAATTTTAGCACTGAGATTAATAGTAGAAGGAAGATTAAAGAAAAACACACCAACATACTTGGTATTTATAGACTTAGAAAAGGCATTTGATAACGTAGACTGGATAAAAATGTTCAGCAGCATAAAAAAATTAGGGTTCAAATACAGAGATGGAAGAACAATTGCTAACATTTACAGGAATCAAACTGCAACGTAATAATGAAGAACATAAGAAAGCTGTAATAAAAAAAGGGTGTCCGACAAGGATGTTCTCTATCTCCATTGCTTTTAAATCTTTACATAGAACTAGCAGTTAATGTTAAAGAACAATTTAGATCTGGAGTAACAGTGCAAGATGAAAAGATAAAGATGCTATGATTTGCTGAAAATGTAGTAATTCTTGCCTAAGTAAAAAAGATTTAGAAAAAACAATGAATGGCATGGATGAAGTCCTATGCAAGAACTATCACATGAAAATAAATAAGAACAAAACAAAAGTAATGAAATGTAGTAGAAATAATGTAGCTGGAGTACTGAATAGGAAGGGAAAACATTACGGGGGCAGAAGAATTTTGTTATTTGTGAAGCAGAATTACTAAAGATGGAGAAAGCAGGAGTGATATAAAATGCCAAATAGTACAGGTGAAACGAGCTTTCAGTCAGAAATATAACATTTCAGCTTACATTTTTGAAAGTATATGTTTGGAGTGTAGCTTTGTATGGAAGTGAAACCTGGATGATCAGAGTATCTGAGAAGAAAAGATTAAACGCATTTGAAATGTGTGGTACAGGAGAATGTTAAAAATCAAATGGGTGGATAAAGTGACAAATAAAGAGGTGTGGCAGCAAACTGATGAAGAAAGAAGCATTTGGAAAAATATATTTAAAAGAAGAGACAGACTTATAGGCTACATGTTAAGGCATCCTGGAATAATCACTTTGATGTTGGAGGGACATGTAGATGGGAAATATTGTGCAGGCAGGCAACATTTGGAATATGTAAAACAAATTTTTAGGGATATAGGATGTAGGAGATATATCGTAATGAAACGACTGGTATTAGATAGGGAATCTTGGAGAGCTGCATCAAACCAGTCAAATGGCTGAAGACAAAAAAAAATGTACAAGAGGTAGTTATATAAATTGTAATGTTTTGAATTTAAAAATATGAAGATAAAATATTTCATTAAAAATAAATACATAATATTAATTTAATCAAAATGTTACTACAAAAGTACCTGGTTATTGGCTAATGCTTGTTGCACAGTTGCAATACATTGATCTAATCTGTTTTGCTGGGCTAAAGTTAAGAGCGGTGATGAGTAGTACTGACCAGAATTAGTAGACATATTATTCTGCTGTAACAACAGCCCATTAGTTTTACTGGTATTGATTATTGGTGACATTACTTTGTCAAACTCAGTCATGCACTGTGATAACTCTACTAGTAATCTGAAAATTTAGTTACAATAAACATATGTTATTGCTACGCATAATACTTCAGTATTTTCATAAATCAAAATGTATTAACTAGCAATAAAAATAACAGTACAAGAAGTAGAAGAAAGCAAATGTATTACTTAAAATTATTATATGACAAAAAAATTATTTTTGTTTAAAGTATTCTCTTGTGCTGTTCTTTTTTATTTTAATTTATTCTGACATTTTTGGTAAGATCTTTTGGAAATTGACAAGGGAAGTTCATTGAAATATTTTACAAAATTTTAAAGTTTTATTTATATTTTCAATAAATACATTCAGTCCTTCACAAGGGAAACACTTTTTGAAAATACAGGGGAAATTAAAAATATAAACGAAAGCAACAATCAATACTAGTATCATAAATATGAATACTTTGTGGAAGGTGCAATATTAAAGATACATCTTACTCTTTATATTAAGTGTCAGAAGAGTAGAGTAATTAAGATGCTGTTATTTCATATAGAATGTCAACAGACAAGGCCTATATATATATATATATATATATATAATAATCAAATTTTAACTTTGTAGTTGTGTAGGAGAATCACTGGCATCATTAAGCCAACACAGTTGTTGAAGATTCTAATTAACTACACATTCCAGACAGGTGGAACTTGATGGTAACACAACTACATTAACACATCTTTCCTATACCAGGGCAATAGCTATTATGATAACAACTGTGTCCGACAAATAAAAGAGGTGTCCGACATCCTAAAGACTTCTGCATCATATAACTCACTTTGTTTATCAAGTGTAATTTTGTTATCACAGTATTCAAAGAAACTCCTGTAAATTCATTCATAGTAATTCTTATAACTTTTATTCACGAACCCTTTTAAAATTCTGCTAGTAACTTTGTAATTTGACTTACTTCCTGCTATGCTACTGTGTTTCACTTATTTATTATACTCCTAACTGTAAAATATGAGTATACCGTTTCAACTACCTCCAAAATTAAACTTATTTATGTATCTCTTTTATTGTCTTCCATATTGCTCATGGTCTGCCTCTTTCTTTCATATCATATGGATTCCAATTCATACTCTTCTTTTTAACATCTACGAGGTCTGTTCAGAAATTAAATGAACATTTTTAATTATGCACCAACAGAGATATTTAGTGGCATGCAGTTGGCAGCACTGGGTTCAGCATAACCTTGTCTGTATGTTCTTGGATTTTTGATATCTCATTTAGTTTTCAAGTAATTGTTATTTGAATGTAACATGATAAAGTGTTAGTAGTGATTTTTGTAATGTGTGATTTTCAGGAGCAACGATATAACATAAAATTTTGCATGAAACGAGAAAACTTTCACAGAAATACTTCAACATTTGAAACAAGCTTATGGAGATGATACTCTGTATCGTACGCAATGTTACAGATGGTTTTCACGATTTAAAAATGGTCATCAGTCAATTGAAGATGACCCTCAACCAGGAAGGCATTTGACTTCAACTGATTACATCCACATTCAGAAGATCAACGATCTGCCTGTGTACAAATCGCCAATTGGTTGTCACAGAACTTGTAGAAGGGGTTAGCATCTCAATTGGATCATGCCATGATATTTTGACTGAAAAACTGAACGTGCATCGAGTTGCACCAAAGTTTGTTCCTCGTTTGATAACCGAACAGCAGAAAGAACATCAAGTGGATGTTTGTTGGCAATTTCTTAAACAAGCCGATGATGATGAAACAATCATGCAAATGATCATAACAGGAGACAAAAGTTGGATTTATGGCTATGATATTGAGACAACAGTAGAATCATCAAAAAATCGCAATTACAAAAATCGCTACTAACACTTAGACACATTGCACTCAAATAACAACACAAAAACTAAACGAGAAATCAACAAACAAAGAACATATGGTTACTGAGGAGATTATGCAGAACACAATGCTGTAAACTACACTTTACTAAATATCTCTGTTGGCATGTAATTAGAAATGTTCGGTTATTTTCTGAACAGACCTCGTATGTCAAGAGTGTCAAACAAGTGGCCCATTAGCTGAATTTGACCTATCAAGGTTATTTGTGCAGTTCTCAACATATAATGATTTAACCATTATTACAAAATGACATGATGCAGCCTGTGGTATACATTTTTTAGTCCCTGACTTAATTTGAGCTTGATTTTGCTTATCTATGGTCTTTCAAAGGGTATACCCATCGAATTCTGTTTGTTATCAAATTTGCATCTCAATCTTTTTATTTGCCATAATCAGTATCTCTTTTTTAACCATCTAACTGTCAAGATCTTTCTATATCTTTTTAACGTCTCAATATGTACCTGGTACTTTTATACTGTCTTCAACCCCCATATGACACTGGAACTGAAAATGTTCAACTTGTTTTAGTACCACATGCTTACACAATTTCATTTATTAATTGAACAAATCTGGTATTAGCCTTCTCATTCTACTTTGTACATCTATATGATTACCACGATTTATCACAGAACTATGTAAATAAGTAACTCAACCTCCTCCACATGGCCTATTGGCTTATCAGAGTATTTCTCCATTTCTTGCCTTTATATATGTAGATATAGTTTTAACTAATCCTTAGTCCTTATTACTGGGAATTTTAATCTACATCAATTAATCACTTACTTATATCAGAAAATCTATATAGTAACAAACATAATTATCAGCAAAATCTAAGTCTAAAATGACAAAAAAAAAGATACTGGTTGAGTTTATAAATCAGTGTGAATCATCTGGTACATTTTACTTGAAAAATCAGTCGTAACAGTGTACTTCAACACATTAGTTTCTTATGAATCTTATTTTTTATTGAAAGCCTTGATGTCAATGATTAGCCATAATTTTTAAAATCAGTTTCAGTACAATTAATTTGAAAATCACTACTTCCAATAATTAAGACTTTCTACACTATAAAGCATAACAATTTAACTTTATTTCTGATTTTATAGCACAAGTAAAAATTCTTTCCAAATATAAAATGTTAAAATTTTTATTATACTTATGTCATGAAAAACATAAAAACTAAGAAAGAAATATGGAAATGTAGAGTTTACAGGTAACAAGTATGTAAATGTTTTCATCAGAACTAGATTCACATAGATTCAAGTAACAGTTCAGATATTTCATATTAAAGTCTGCCATTTGTTTCACTTAAATATTACATTAAAAATAAGATGGTGCATTACATCACTTCAACAGAGAAAAAAGAGAATTCTTAAATGCTCAATTTTCAGAAAAATTGTTTAGTCAAAGATCAGTGGAATGGCCAGTACGATCTCCGGACCTTTTATTGGCCACAGACTTTTTATTGTGAGATTGTTAAAGTCCATTGTTTACAAAACCCTTATATAACAAGATACTGAAGATCTGAATCACAAGATATCATTGCATGAATATCAATCCCTTACTCTTGATATGCTTGCAAATTTAAGGAAAGCACTTCAATGTAGAACATACTACTGCCTACAGGTTAGAGAATTTTATTTTGAGCACCTGTGTTCCTAATAGTATTATTTCTAACAAACTAAGAAAAACTTTCAATCTTTTTAACATTAGCTTTAAAATGGATAAAATGGTATTCATTTCAGAAAAAAAGTAATTTTTATTTTTACCTAATTATTGTTAAGTCAAAATCTAGGTAATGAAAATGAATAAATAGCACTATCAGTCAATGGCCTTTTTAATGGCTAATATCTTGTAAACTGACAGACATCAGTGCGCAGTTTCTTCTGTATATTTCTATGTTAAATTTTACTCTGAAATGATTTGTCACAAAACCATGGCACCATTTGAAAAATTGAAGTTAAATCCAATTGCAGCTAAAATTTTAGAATAGGTTAAAAAAAAAAATTACGGCCAAAATGGATATGACATGGTCAGGATTCCCATAATTAACAATTATAGAAAAAAGATTAAGAGATAATTTACTTTATATACACCCTGTGTGTTTGTGTATGTGTGTGTATGTGTGCATGTGTATTATTATTATTATGTCCACACAGGATCACTTTAGTTAGTCCATTATCCATGTCTGTTCGATAGGATTGTTTGGGCCTTGTGGTCCTCCCAGTACTTTTTCATACATTCTGATCTTTGTGCTCTTTCTAGTGTTGAAAGTGTTCTTGTTATGTTTTTTTTTAATGAGTGTGAAGCAAGTATTTTTTTCTTGATTTTCTTGTTTATTTTATTTGTGGTGTTTTCTGGTGTAAGGCTAATCTCCTTTAGATCCTCTCTTATTTCTCTGATCCATCTGCATCCTGTCTTGGTGCTTTTGAGAAGAGATTACATTGTATTAGCAAGTCTTGAATCTTGCATCCTCATGATATTTTCAAAGAATCCTAGTCTCCTCTTACCCATGATATCAGTGATGGGTTCTAACCCTTTGTACATGACTATGGTGGGCACAATCCACCACTGCCCATCTTTTTGGTAATTTTTATTGATGCATGTTCTGCCACTTCTTTTGATTTTCAGGAGTCTGTTTTTGATTGTTTATTCAAGTGGAAGAGTACTTCTGTTGCACAAGTGGCTTCTGGTTTTATAACTGTGTTGTAGTCTTATTTTTGTATTTATTGATAGATATTTTTTATTGTAAGTGTACAAGGTTAATTTCTGAGCTTTAGCTAGTTTGTTTCCTCTTATTTGGATCAAGGTTTTTCATTTAGTTGTTTGTTATTATTTCTCAGAGGTATTTAAATAGGGCTACTATTTTGATTTTATTACCGTTTACAATTACTTCTTTTAATCTTGCTGGTTTTTTGGACATAATTTCTGTTTTTTTTTTTTAAATTATATTTTGACACCAATTTTATTTGCAATCCTTTGAAGTTCTAATATCTGTGATTTAGCTTCATCAATGTCATTTGCTAGCAGTGTCAAGTTGTCAGCAAAACCACAACAGTTTGTTTTGATTTTTCGGCCTATTTTTACTTTTGGGGGGCATTTTTTGAGCCATTCCCTCATTACCATTTCTACAGTACAGTTGAATAATAGTGGTGAGAGCTTATCGCCTTGGTACAGTCCTGTTTTGATCTCAAATGGTTCCAAGAGCTTCCCTCTGAATTTTACCTTCGGCTCAGTGTTATCACATTTGTTAATTTGGTATATGGTTCGATGTGTCTTAGAATTTTTAGTAAGGATTTTCTGTGGCTGTAGTCATATGCTTTCTTGAAATCTACAGATGTTATCATCATGTCCCTGTAATTCATTATTAGCTTGAGACTCATGATCTGGTCTGAATAGCTACTCCAGGGTCTGAAACCTCCTTGGTATCCACCTAGTTCTTTCTTGAGTTGTGAACTGATCCTGTCTAAGATGATTCTTGAAAGAATTTTTATATTGTGTCTAGGAGTGAGATTCCCCTGTAATTTTTAGGGTCTGTTTTGTCTCCTTTTTTGTGGAGCAGGATGGATGAGGGCTGTCGTCCAGTGTTTTGGTAGTTCTTCTTTGATTCAGATGTTAATAAAGGGCAATTTTTGTTGCTCTTCCTGCATTTTTCCAGATCTCTACAGAAGTTTGATCTTCTCTTGCTGCTTTGTAATTCTTCATCTCACCCAGTGCTTGGTATACTTCTTTTATTGTGGGAGGGTTGATGTTTTCTGGTGGTGTTATTACTGGGGTGTTGGTGTTAAAGTTTAGGAGTTCTGTCGATTTTTTGCAATTTAGGAGTTTGCTGAAATATTTAGCTAGGATTTTCGCATTGTCTTTATTGTTATGGGCCAGTTTACAGTTTTCACTCTTTATTAATAGGGATTTTTGGAGTTAATTTTTAAAGGTTTTGTAGTGGTCTTCAACTGTGTTTTATTGAATTCTTCTTCTATTGAGACTTCAGTATGTGTGTGTATGTGTGTTTGTATGGTATATATACATATAAATAAAACATGTGATATATATATTTATATATATAAAATAGTCTCAATGCAACAATATACTGGGTTCTAGAAATTTCTAAATAAAAAAACTGCATAAAACCTTAAGCTTCACAACAAAGTTCTTTACATTAATAATAAAATAATATTAATATTATGGACATCTTGAGTTGTTACAATCTCAACTTAGAATCAAATGAAGTAAATAATCACATTCACAAGTCAAAAACCCTAGATCTTACCATTACAAAGAAATAGAAAACCTACTATCAGAATAAAAAGATTTTGGATTAACACAGATAAATATAAATCAGACATACGCTGTTGAAAGTAATGAAATACACTCATTTTATCATAGATACACTATACATCCCATTCATTTATTAGGTTACTTATAAATCTGTTAATATCAAATGAAATATATAAATCACCTGTGATCACTACCAAGACGACTAATCAACCGAAGTACTTGCAGTTTTACTTCAGCAGATGCAGTAAAAAGAGTAGCTGCAAGTCTTAATTTCAATTTCTTATGTTGTAAAATTTCACAAAATAATGCACTCCAATTATCATCAATCAGTGATAATGTTGAGATTAATGATAAACCCTAAAAAGAAAAAAATATATATATGTATTTAATTAAAATAATACAAATTTCAAATAATGATAAACAATCAAAATTTTTGCGAATAAACAATGCTCTATCAGATCTTTGATTTACTGGAATAAAGCCAGTATTCTTATCAATAAAAAGTATACGTATGCTGATCTCCATTAACATTTTATTAGTTTTCTTGAATGGAAAATTCAGAAATGCTATCACTATAACAACAGACTAAAATGCCACTTTCAAAAATGTACCAGGTGAACAAAAAAGAATATCTGAGTTTTAATTTGTTAGAATATCTCTTTGATGAGGTGTACTGTGTTGATTAAAGGTAAGTATCAAAGAGAAAATGGAGAGTTTTATTTGGGATGCATGGCTATAGATTAATTTCCTATCTTTCCTCTTGACAGTGACACTACTAAACAGAAAAACGTCTGTGTTTTGCAGTTTGGTAAATGTGAATCTGTAGCTAAAGTTCAATGAACATTCTGCTGAGGGTTTGATTCTGATTCTCTCAGTGACATTAATATTTGTTGATGGCATAATCAGATTGAAACATCTGATAGAGTACGGGATGGCCGAGGGTGTCTGAAGAAAATATTGAACTTGTACCTAAAAAATCTGTTACGAAGGTTGGCTGCAAATTAACAATGCCAATGTGGAATGTATTAAGGAATTATTTACATACACACACACATACAGTTTAGAGCTGTTACAGGCTATGAAGCCTACTGATTACACTGTGTATGCTGACTTTTTGATTGTGAACATGAAGATGATGATTTTCTTGATCATATTTAGTAACGAGCCCACTTTCTCACTACTGTATGAATGACAGGGCTTGTTTGCTATTATCTCAAAGATCACCTTCTGAAATGTGATTTTTTCCTTTGGAGTAAAAGACCTTTTGTATATGTCTCCACTATTACTTGATTCATGGAATAGGACTGAAACAATTGTTGCTTTCATTGCTCAGGAAGATTATGGATGAACTCTCCTATCAGTTGGATATGTGCCACAAGATGAAAGGTGCTCACAATGAACACTTGTAGGGAAAATCTGTAAAACAGTTACTCTTATATTTTATTTATGATTTGTAACTATATCAAAGTTAAGAGATATTCAACAGATCTAAAAGATAGATATTCTTTCGTATGCTACATTTAAACATCATTGAAAACCATTTACTTTAATATTTGGAAGGTCCCATTAAAAGTATTTACTAATGATTTCTGCATACACGAGAGTTATTCAACAGTTTAACAGACAGATATAGGAATAGAAAAAATGGTTTATTAAATAAATACAACTTTTTTGTCTACTTTTCCCTGTTCCCCAACAACTTATCTGCTCTTGTCCCATCTTTTTATAAGTCTTCTTATACCCTCAGTAAAGAATTCTTTACATTGATCTCAAAGTCAGTTTTGTAGTTTTTTCTTTTCTCTGAAGAAGCATGCCTTTCCTCTGCCATCCCAGACATTTCCTCTTCAATGCGAGCTTGACTTTGTTCTCAATCATGACTGACTAGTATAGGCTGTTGACAGAGCGTTGCTCCTCTAAATAATCACAGAAAATCAACCATGAGCACTTCATTGGATCACAGAACACTGTTCTTCAAAAGAACTTTCTTGAAGTGGACAAGCCTTCATAACTAAGACTTTAAAGATTATGTTTATGTAAATATTAATCGAACAGCTGACTACGCACAAGATTGCCAACTAACACTATAAAAGTTTCAATTGCCTGCATTAAGCATTTCCTTCACTAAAAACGTTTTTTTAATTACTGAATGATCCTCATAGTAGAAAAGAACTAATATATGAAGCTAACACCAGTTCTATGATACAAAAAAGTCTTCCTGTAATCATTTCTAAGTCTACTAATTTTTGCATATTCAAATTTATTTAAATACAATAACTAATTTGTATATATATATATATATATATATTTATTCTCAAGAACAGCTGTAAAAGAAATATTTTGTGTTAAATTAAAATCAAATCTTTTTTTACTGATATTAATTACTACTGAAATTTGTAATTTCAGGCTTATTCATTTGAAATGTTTATAGTCAGTCATTATGTATACACCCACACAACATTTTGGATCTTTCTAGTGGATAAAAATCAACATCATGACTAAATTCTAATTTTCCTATTCAGAATTTTATACCTTTTTTATGCGTAAGATCAACCAATTAAAATATATACAAAACTTTTATTTTTTTTCTTAAATTAAGATATTATTAATACAATTATAAAAATTATTTATGCATTGAAAATACAGAGTAATCAGAAATTCACTGTGCAGTATGCTTTAGAATTATGCGGTGTACTTTACTCTTCCAGCACTAGGTTGGTTGCCCTGTGGATTTATTGGATGTTGCTCAGTAGTAAACCAAGACATCAGTTATTGAGTTGTGTTTGAACATGCTTCATTTCATTTCATGTTGTTTTATTCATGAAATCAATAGTTGTGAAAAACATAATGGCTCTTTTAGTAGAGGAACACATTTTTTTTGTTGAACATATCTTTCATGAAGGTGACAAGTATACTGATTTAATGAAGCATAAGTTTTAAGCATAAGCATGATACTCCTGTTCCTCACTGCAATGCAGTTTGAACTCTTACTGAAAAATTTCAGGTAATAGGCTATGCTGAAGATGTTGATTGAAGTAGAAGACCACCTAAACTAAACTAACAGAAGCTGCTTGAGATTTCAGGTGCTATGGCTGAAAGTCCATCAAAGTCAACGAAGGAAGTGAATAAAAGTCAGTAATTACTGTTTCAAATATGATAAATACTGATTAATTGTAACAATTACTTAGAATTAGGAAAATAATATTTTACTATTTACTACTGATAAGTAATAATTGAAAGGAATCAGTATTTTTATGTACTAAATTATGTTTAGTACTTATGGGTAAAATGATTCTTTATTAATGAAAATAATTTGGTTTATTGCACAAATATTGATGAGCTTATGTTGCACTTGGAACAAGTTTATAAATCTGAAGACTGGCGCCTTTTCATATATTCGTCCAAGTATAGTTTAAAAGTGGTTTCTACTACACAATGGTAACAAATATCCTTCGATACCAATCACTTTTGGTATTAATTTGAAGAGACATACGATGTGATGAAAGATGTTCTTGAAAAAATAAATGATAAAAAACATATCTGGAACATATATGGTGATTTGAAAGTTATAGCTATTTTGTTAGACTTGCAGTTAGGCTATACTAACTACATGTGTTTTCTTTGTAAATGAGACAGCCGAGCTAGGGATAAACATTATGTTACCAAAGAGTGGAAGAAATGAGACAAGTTAACTCCAAATGCGAAAAATATTTATTCATGAGTTGAACTCAAAAAAATATTTTTACCCCCTCTCCATAACAAGCTATGACTAATGAAAAATTCTGTAAAAGCAATGAAGGATAGTCCTGGATTTTTGCAATTCCCGAATGTAAGTGAAGGAAAAATTAAACAAGAAATATTTGTTGGTCCTCAAATAAGAGAGTTGGTCAAAGATGACGTATTTAACTCTATGTTAAATAATGCAGAAAGTGCAGCTTGGGCTTCATCTAACGATGTTTCCAAAAGTTTTCTCTGCGAACAAAAATCTGAAAATTACCATAATATTGTAAATCAACTTCTTACTTCATACAGAGCTATGGAATATAATAAGTCTTTGAAAATACATTTCTTCCACTCATATCTGGATTTTTTCCGGACAACCTCAGAGAAGTAAGTAACGAACACAGTGAACGTTTCCACCAAGACATTTCAGTGATGGAAAGCTGCTATAATAGGAAATGGAATACTAACATACCAACTGATTACTGTTGGACATTAATTTGGGATGTACCTGAGGCTATTTATAAAAAAAAGCATCAGCAAAATCATTCTAACACAGGTATGACCATGCAAAATTATAAATTTTACATATTTTAACTATATTTTCCCTTAATTTTTTTTAAGCGTAATTTATTAAAAACTAAGGGTGATAGAAAAATTGTATTTACAGATATGTAATGTACGCAAAAAAGCAATTCAAGAAATGGTATCATACTTAGAGAAACATTAAACAATTTTTTTTTGTCTATCAGTGTTATTTTATTACAATAATATAAATAAAACTTACGTGAAGATGAAGTGCTGAGCTTGATTCATCAAACAGATTGTCATTTTCTGGTGAATTAGGTGAAAGCATTTGCAAAAAATAATTTTTCATCATCTAAAATAATAAAAGTTCAATAAAAAAAAAACTTTTTAATAATGCAAAAAAAACATTTAATTACATGTTTACTATTTTTTAACTGATTTAATTTAATAACAAGCTGCATCAAGTAGCAATTTCAAGGTTTTGTTCATTAAGTGAGAAGTATAAAACTATTTATTAATAAAAGACTTAAATAACTATAACAAAACTTTAATAAAACTTAAATTTAACTATAAAATTTACTTGCTTTAAAAATTTTATTCCTATAATGTAGCTCAATTGGCTACTACCACACACAATACAAATATGGGGAGATGGGTGAGGGTTTTAATTTGGGGAGCAAAGCTTAGATAACTTTAGCATCTAGAAGAAAAACAATTTGTTGTAGCACATATTTAAGCGAAATTAATGAGCAGTCCCTCAATAAAGATATCCTAATCTTCCAAGGAACGGCGAGTGGAATAAATGCCCACAACCTATGGGGGTATAGCTGTAAGATCACATTTTGCAGTCGATAGTGGATGGATTGACCTTTTTTTTACTATCCGATCATTTGTTTTATTCTTATTCCCACCATTCCTAAGATATTTTATGGGTTTTGACTATACTTCCAGTGGGTCTGCTCAAGAATCGGGGAAACCTACAGAGATACTGTTTTTCTTTATATTGCTGAGTTTTGATGGATGTTCCCATGCTCTGTTTCAGCCTTAGGTCTGTAGGCTTTGATTATGGTTCCTATAAGAATCTTTTAATTAAAGATCCTATAATAGCTGTACAAAAAGCCCAACCTGAAGCTAATTGAGCCAAGCCAGAATACACACATACAACTAATTCAATTCAGATGTTTATCAGCTGATTTTCAATAAAAAAAAAATGATTTATCAGCAATAAAAAACTCTTATCATTCTTAGAAACCAGTGTTATATCTTACAAGTCACCAGATTGAAAAAGTTTTATACCACATTAAACCTTGTTCTTTTCTCCAATAGTGTTATAAATTGAGATTTATTTATGAAAAACCTAAAATTATGTAAAAAAGCTATTCTTCACCCGTTTCTCTGGTAGTGCAACTTTAATGTTTCATAACTTTGTTAACAGATTGTGTAAAGAAGTGGTGTTTAAGTATGTTAAAGAACAAAATTTTATGTCATTTAGGTTCTTCTGATTCGAGTTTTAATAAAGATACTCTTTACAAATTAATGCTATTTTGGTTCTCAGTAAAGTCAGCAACTTTTTTCACTGAACTGTTTTTTTGGCAAAACTGTCACAGTGTGTACTTATTCTTATAATCTCAATAAACAAATGATAGGAAAAACGGTAGTGAAGTAAAGAAAATTGATATCAATCTTGATCATGTGTTAAGTAAAATTGCTTCACATAGGTGTAAAACAAAATATCAATTTTGCAATTGTCTGTACAGATCTCTATTGAAGTAACTGTTCTTTTTTAACACATTAGATGTCATTACTATGGCTAGTTTTAATGGAAAATCTCCTTTGTTATTGAAACTATGATAAAATATACATACCATAACTATTAAAATATAGTTCAAAGAAAACAAATTACCTAGCCTTACTAAGCACTAAAATAGCAATTTAAAAAAATAACTATTCTATTGAAACCAACCATTAGACAAATTAAAACAGATAAAAAACTGTTCTTATACTTATTGTAACTTTCTTAAGAATAAGGTTTACCAGGGAAACAGGGAATTTTAAAGTAACTGTCACCAATGTTAAAAAACGTTTTTATAAGTTTTATTTTTGAAAATTAAAACCACACTACATGTCATTAATGGTTCACATACCAATTTTCTTTAACTGCATTTCCATTGACACGGAAAAGTTCCATGTCAGGCATCCACAAGTTTTCAATGAAACCAGAGTAGTTGTTTATTTTTTCCACAGAACTGCCACTGCATCAAATGATCTGCTGGTTATAACTACTCCACAATTTGCACTTTATGCAGATGGAATTGTAACTCCTGGTGGAATATTTGTTGAAAAGTTGTTTGGCTGAGGCACAAAGCTGATGTGTATTTACAAGCAGAATGTTGATAGCTTCCTGTAAATGAAGCCTGAACAACTTTATTCTCTGGGATTCACTGAGTTTGTGGAGCTCCTAACAGATTATTCTTTAAAGATAAACCTATCTCCTCAAAATTATCAACTCATGTTTTTACCCCATGACACAATGGAACATGATCATGACATCCTAAATTGTAGTAACATCAAAATTCCCTGCAAGCTCAACTATTACTGTTTTCTGTAATATGCCTTCACAACAAGCACATGTTGTGAATCAGTCCACTGATCCATTGTAACTAAATTACAAAGTTGTCTCTACCTCAATAGCACAGTCATGAAATCCTGCCACTTTTACATGGCTCTGCCACTATGTGTTTGGAAATTTCTCATTTTCCTGGTCTACCTGAATAATCTCTAAAGTTTGGAATATTGTAATTCAACTAACACAAAAGTAAGAAAAAGCATGATACTTTTTATTGATAATTAATTATATATCATTTCTACTGAATTTTATAAAATAAATCCCAATGCTTAATAATAAATCAGAAAGGAACAAAAATGTCACGACACTTAATTTTTTCTATCAAGAAGTCATTAGATAAAACTCTTTGAGACAAACTTTTCCTTTTGTGACGAATATTATATTTCATTTATTCCAAAAATAATAGGTCAATGCCCAAATCACAATTTCTTTATGTTTGGTAAACTTTGAAATGTAAAAAATGCTAAGCCTGATTTAGATACTACAGTTATTGTTTTTCTATCTATTCTCTACATATCAAATTATACAGGGCTTAATTAAAGAAAAATACTTTATATTATGATGATGAAGTGATAAAAAATTCAACAACATTTCTAGGTTTCAAACCCAGGATCAGTTGAACAAGATGATCAGCATTCTGATCATTTCATTGACTGGTGATCAGTTAAGTATTATTAATTTTACAGATTACTGGTCCTTGTTCCCTTCAAAGTACTCTCCTCTCCTATTCAAACACTTTCCCAGTAGTGTTTCCACTTCATGAAACAGTCCTGGATAGTTTCATTTGAAATAGCCTTTAAGGTACGTGACGAATTTGCTTTAATGTCATCAATAGTCTCAAAATGGTGTTGAACTTTTGTCTCAATGTCATAGCCGTAAACCCAACTTTCATCTCCTATTATAATCCTTTGCATGAATATTTCATCGTCATTGACTTGTTCAAGAAGTTGCCGACAAATATTCACTTGTTTTTCTTTCTGCAGTCATCAAACGAGGAACAAAATTTGCTGCAACTTTATGCATGTTCAATTTTTCAGTCAAAATGTCATGGTATGATCCAATCAAGATGCTAACCTCTTCTGCAAGTTCTCTGACAGATAATTGGCAATTTACATGCAACAGATCACTGATTTTCTGTATCTGGTAGTCATCAGTTGAAGGCGAAGCCCTTCCTGGTCAAAAGTCATCTTCAATGGACTGACGACCACTTTTAATGAAAACCATTTGTAACATTACATAGAACCCAGACCATCTTTTCCGTAACCTTGTTTCAAAAGTTGAAACGTTTCTGTGAAAGTTTTCTCCAGGTTCATGCAAAATTTTACATTTTATTGTTGCTCCCAAAAAACTACATATTACAAAAATCGCTACTAACACATTGCACTCAAATAACAATAACATGAAAATTAAATGAGATATCAACAGTCCAAGAACATATGGTTACAGAGGAGGTTATGCAGAATGCAATGCTGCTAACCGTAAGTCACTAAATTTCTCCGTTGGTGCATAATTAAAAATGTTCAGTTATTTTCTGAACAGACCTCATATGCAAAGTTAATTAGAATATTTTGAATTTTATTTTATTTTTTTATATATAAAAAAAGAACAAATCAGGATTAATTACACAATTATTTAGGAACTCAAAGATGAATATTACAGATTAATCTCAAAACAACTGAAAATTCATCTATCATTAATTATAAAAATCAATTTCTTTCATGCCTAATTCAAGAATGTTATTAAAAAAGGTTTATAAAAAAAAACTGTTGAAAAAAGTTTATCAGATTGCTGAACTTTTTATTAAGAAATATATCTAAAATGTTTTAGATATAACACAAAAATTTAATATTTAAAATAAAATTATGATTTCATTATTTAAAATGATACTTAAATTAAATATCTTATTTTAATAATAAAATGAGATTAATCTACAAAAGTACCAACTTAATTTTTAAGGTTAATGAAAAAATTCATACTTAATTTCTATTAAATGTGAAAAGCATGCAAATAAGCAAATCAAATAAAAAGTTATTAACTAACTGATGGTTGCAAAGTTGATAAAATCCTCTTGCAGAAAGATGGTTCTTGACTTAATTCTAGTAATAAACTAAGAAGAGCAGTTATTGAACTTTTATTTTCTAGCTCTGTAGAATCATTGAAGTTAAAAGAGGATAACAACATCTGAAATGGAAAAGAAATGTTCATTAAATCCACGCAGTACACAAATAATATTAATAAATTAATAGCGCAAACATTCTTGACAGTCAGATTGACATACTGTTATTGATTTATGAAAGTAAAGGATTATCCAATCCAATCATAGAATTTTTTTCTGCTAGGCTGCTTTTAAAAGCATTTTTAAAGTAAATTCCATTTTAAGGTATTCCCTTATTGATTCAAATCTTGTTTTAAATGTGTTAGTTTTTTCATGGAACTTTTTTAAAGTTGTTGAATGCAAAGTCCCCATTAATTACAGACTAACTGGACAAAGTTACAAAATACAGGAACTGTAAAAAAAAAAACGAGATAAAAATTGATAAGAAATTTATGATGATCTTAGAAATTTCACTTAATTTTTTTTTAGTGAAAAGAAAATAGTTCTTTTTTTTAAGTATAACTTCTAATAATTTAAAGTTCTCATTAATGTAAACTAAAATAATCTATTGAATAGAGTTAAGAAATAGTGAATGAGCTGATGTTTCATCTCAAAACAACTTGAATAAAATCACATTACTTTGTATTAAAATCTGAGAAGCTATTACTATACTGAAACTTTGGTCAACTATGTCCTACTAATTCTATGGATTTTGCACTGTTCTAAGATTTTATGGACACTTGAAAGGTTTTTTAATAATATAATCAAATTAAAAAAAGGCAGTTTCTTAGTTTAAATGTCAAGTCTTACTCTTTAAAAAACGAACCAATTTTGATGATTCTTTTTTGTAGTTTTTAGAGGAAGTTCCAGTAATCCTTTTGTAAATTGTGTTTTCCAAATAGTTTAAGTAGAAAATTTTTTAAATAAAAAATATATTATTTATATAAATGACTTAAGATATTTTATTTATCTTTACTGGATAGCATTAGATTGTAGTGATATATAGCTTAATGTTATACATTATGATCAAAGTCATTCTGATTTTAAAGTACATCCATACAAAAGCTCAATAAAATTAGAATAGAACAGGTAAAAAATAACAACCAGCAGCAATTTCTTTACATCATTATTTTGCATCCTTAACTTAAAAAACATGTTTCTTGCAAATGGCTTTTCTTCAGACAACCCTTATTTAAATAAAAATCACGCTGAAAAAAAAGTTATTATTTCTTCAAGTTTGACTTTTTGGGTGTGCCTGACATTAAGAAATAGCAGTTGATGGCGGTTTTTGATTTACAGTACTTTTTAAAAGTTGAAATTTAAAAATTTATGGAAATATTTTTTTTTTAGTTACGGTACAGATTTTTTGAAGTGTAGGTTTCCTTTTTAAAGATTATTTTATGGTTCTAAATAATTTCAGTGGTTTATATGGCATCAACAGTTCAGTTCTATGTTGGTAAGTAATTTTATATTAAATTAAATATTATAAAAAACATTGCTAGAATACTTGAAAAAAACTAGTCTCAGTAGAAAATTAATTAATTTATTTATGTTGGTTGGAGCAAGCTTAAATATAAGAATCTTTCACATGGTACTCCATTCATTAGGATGTGTGATAATCTCAATACTTTTGGGTACTGCTGAAGTAACGACAATATTTCTTGTATACAATAAAAAGAAAAGTGATTTAACATTGTAATAGTATTTATTCATACTTTTTAATAAAACTTTTAAGTGATGAATTCTTAAACTAGCAACAAATGTATTTACAGTACAATCTTAGACAGTTACAATAATCTTAATAATTATCATTGTTAAAATAACAGTAAACAATTCATCCAATATTTAGAATTTTGCAGAAACAACCAACTCTCCTCACTGTTAATTTTTTATAGAAATATTTATTCACATAGGAATAGTAATTATTTTAAGAAAGAAAATAAGTGCAAATATTGAGAAATTACTTTTCTTAAATACATTCCACATTTTACAATTTTGATAAAAAGAGATTATCTTGAATATCTCAATCCACTAGGTTTCTGTAAAACTATTAAAATTTAGTACTTACTGATAAATCTTTCTCAAGGAGATTAATAACTGATAAATGGTTCTGATTTCCACTTCTTCTACTTTCAATCATAACAGTACAAATAAGTTGTAAAGCGTTTTGATTAAGTAGAGGGTTTATTCCATGTAATGTAAGTGATAATTTTACTATCGGTTCAAATAATTTATTCTTATCAGGTACATCTAATAATACAATGCATCGAACAAATTCTAATAATAAAGCTGTACATTCACTTATTTCAATTACATATTCTAGTTTACTTTCAAGCAATCTCAGTAAATTTTCTGTATCGACTGAATAACTGCAACAAATAGTAATTACTGATATAGTTATTTTCCTAAAATAATGAATTAAATGTAATTTAATGAATTAATGTAATGAATTAAAATTATTTAAACCTAAGCTCAAGAGAACCCACATCTCTGACTGAATAAGAAATCAAAACACCAGTGTTTCCAGATTTTTCCTTTAACTATCAGCATCACCGATTGTGCACAAATTAATAAAATATTGTGTTACTTAAGTAACTTTTGTTTTATGTCTTGTTTTTTAGTGTTAATAAAAAAAAAACTGCACTCAACAATAATCTGTCTCCTCAACTGACATTTTTATGTATAACAAATGAAACGTATGGACATTTATAAACAAACATTTATAAATAAACCATTAACTGTTGACAACTATCACTACACACACCTAACTGCATGTCTCTACAGCTACCTCAATTAAAAGCAGTGTAATAATTTTATGTAAAATTTAAATTTAAAAGCCATAATAACAAAGAGTATTAAATTTATTCTCTTATGTTACTAAGTAACTTAAGGCTGACGTTCAATTAGTCACTTTTCGTTATGAGAAATGCAAATTCTGACTGAGACTTAAACCCAAAGCTTATTGGATGAAATGCAGATATGTTGCCATTCTTCTATCAAGAGCCTTAATCAGTTCTTCATTGATGATAAATAATAAAAACTCTTCTACACATATACAATAATAAAAATATAAACCATAACTAAGGTAGAACTAAACATATAGCTTGCAAAAAACATATCCTTATAGATAAACATTGAATTAAATAAATTAAGTTACACAGTAATAAAAAAAGTAATGGGTACAATTACTCACAAGAAAAACAAAGGTATTAGAATGTCATCAGTGTATATATATATATAAATTATGTTACATGAGGGCGAGTCAAAAATTATCCACACTTTTCATTTACAACTTATTTACACAAAGGTAGGGGTTTAGCATATACATAATTTTTCTATATAATCCACCCTTGTCAAGGCACTTGATCTAGCGGTCCAGAAGCTTGCATATTCCCTCCAAGCAGAAGGTTTTTGGTTGATCGCAAAACCACTTTTGCACCGCTTACGTACATCTAAGTCTATGGAAAATCAATGACCTTACAAAGCATCCTTGAGCAGCCCAAACAGATGAAAGTCAGAGGGAGTAAGATTTGGGCTGTAGGGTAGGTGTTCCAGTACCTCAAAATTCAACTTATTATTGGATTTTTTTTTTGTTGGTTTTTTCTAGGCGAAAAAAGCTTTGAGTTACCATCACCTGAACACAATATATGTGTTTTAAAAAATTAAATAATAATTCACAATTAAAAATTAAATAAAAACAAAAACATCTTTAAAAACAATTGAAATACATATTAAAATGAGAAAATCTATAGTGTATGCTAAGATTAAAATAAAAACATGAAAATATATCATGCTATATATCTCTGATTAAGATAATAAAATTACCATTTGCGTTACCGTAAATGGCAAAAATAGCTGAAATACAGTAATTCAAATATTGGAATATAAACAGATGGCCCTAAGGAATCGTAAAACCTACGATAACTTCATTTCATTATCCGCTAGAATAGTTCATATCACATGTTTCACGGCTTGATCAGGATACTGAGAGGTTGAAAATTTAGAATGTTTATATAATTACAATTTATTGATTTAAAATGTTCATAATTACAACCCGACAAATTAATAATAATAACAATAATGATGATAATAATAATAAGTGACAATTAATGAACACAAGTATTAATACAGTAACCACAATAATAATCAGGATAATAGTAGTAAACAATAATAATATTACATGTCAATAATAACAAATCAAATAATTGATATATTAGTACATGACATATTACATAAAACAGTAAATATTACATAAAAACAGAGCGTACTCAACAAAGAATAACAATCAAAATATTACACATCAACACAAATATTAATATAGTAATTACAACTACAATAATAATTAGGATAATAGTAGTAAACGATAATATTACGTGTTAATAACAACAAAACAAACAATTAGTATATGACATAAAACATAGCATAATCAAAACAGTTAGCATGACATAAAAACAGAGCATAATCAACAAAGAATAACAATTAAAATCATTAGTAAATAATAAATACAGATTAAACACAAGACAGAGTTAAAGATAAATAATTGTTCGGAATTTATTCCAGGTAGATAAATAGAAAACTAGAATTCAGACCCATTAACAAAAGAGACTGCTAGTCTTAACCCTTTCTAACAACTAGTCCTGCATTAACAAACAATTGTATAGTGTTCACTTGCAAATACCTTTGCCATCTACCCTAACAGTTTATGAATGAAGTCTGTTGGATTATTTCTTTCACATATACACATATAGTTTTACTGTAACTCACCAGTAGTATTTCTTGTTTACTGGCATTACTTGTGGCGTCATCTTACTCGTATCACTGGATTCAGGACTCTCCTCGCTGGACTGATGTCTCGCACTCTCATCTCACAGACTCACATCTGACTCTCCTTACTGGATCGTCGTCGTAATGTGTCGTTGGACTGGTTCGCAGAACTCCGAGCCCACACAACTCGCAGCCTCCTCCCAGAACTGCCCTTGCAGGACTGACGTCATAACGCCTCACAGACTGGTTCTAATAGAACTCCTCTTAAGTTGGTCTTACTGGGCTATTTACACTGCTAGCCTCTTAACCTGCGGACCAGACCCAACTCGTAGTATGAGAACAGTCGACCGAGGCTTTTGTTCCCATGAATTTCAAACCTGGTCTCTTCTCACCATACAACAGATGTTCATTGTGTGACATCATGCAGTATAACAAAAGACAATTGTAAAACGGACCTATTCTTTACAAAAAGGATTCTTCTTTTCCCTTTCTGGATTCCTCCAATTATTATACTTTATATTACTTTCATGATAATTGGTAGGAATCAATGGATTCCTACCAATCCAGCAGGCCTGAGTAATGTCAGGCCTGCTATACTGGTCTTGTTACACTATGTTAGCTCCTAGTTTAAATTTGTGACACAATACCACATAAGATACAATCCACAAGGATGTGGTGCACTGTTAGTTGGCAGTCACAGCAAGCACAAACTGGTGCATCTGTTTGAGTTCATGAGTGAAGCCCCATTCACAAACAGATAAACCTCCTCCTGATGGTTAGTTCTGCATAGGAGCTCCACGGTGAAACACTGTTCTTAATTGGGTGAAGTTTATTGTTAGTAGTAGCATCCCACTCACTTTCCCACTTATCATGAACCACCCTCTTCAGGCAACAGACAAGATCATTAGAAGCAACGCAACTGGTAAAAGGAGGCTGAAAACAAGCCTCTTTTGCCACACTATCTGTACACACATTGCCTGAAATTCCTGCACGGCTGGGGATCCAGCAGAAGCTCACTGTTGTAAACTGAATCTACAAATTAAACACTTAATCTCACAAAGAAAAGGATGTCTGGAGTATACATCACTAATTGCTCATGGACACTCATGGAATCTGAGCAAACATGAACAAGTTAAAATTTTGAGCTAAACAAATGTAAGGCCTTATTAATGACATACAGTTCTGCAATGAAAATACTGGTGATTCTGCAAAGGCCAAATATGTATGTTCTGTTGTCAACCACAAAACCACAACCAACAGAATTAACATATCTAGAGCAGTCCGTATAAACTGTAATATCAGGATTGATGCTATTTAAAATACAATAAAATCTGTTTTGCAAGATAACCAGATTTGTGTTCTTTTTATTGTACTGACAAAGATAAAGCAGTAATTAAAGAGAGCCATGGAGGGTAATAACATGGAGCAACAGTAATGACTTTATGGAAGCCGAGCTCGTTGTGGATGATTTGACAGGCAGAACCACGTCTGATGTTCAAAGATTCTACCTAATCGATGTTAACTCACCTGCTTGCCAGAACAATCTGTAGAGCTTGCTGAAACTTGTCCATGGGGAAGGTTGAAGGATGTCCTGCTCCCTCTTCATGCATCATACTCATCCGCACTTTTAAACTTTTCGATCCATAAAAAACACTTTTACGTGACAAAGCACTGTCCTCATATTGTAATAAAAGTCTGCAATGAATTTTATCCCCTTGTTCACACCCTTCAACCAGAGAAATCGGATCCTGTTCGTTGTTCCTCCTCAATGCAAACTGCTAGCTAAGTGAACATGTTTACACTGTAATAGCCAGATGGCAAGTGACACAATCAAGATCAAGTTTTGCACATATGACTGCAGTTGCACCAACTTTAAGCACTCATGCGCAGTACACTACCTTTAAGGTGTGTTAAGGCAAAAGTGTAAATAATTTTGACTCGCCTTCAGAGTATGCCTACAACAAATAACAGTTAACTGTTCGAATATGTAAAATAAAAATACGATGGAAAAATGTGATTAAGTATTTTTCAAGAATAATCACCACACAGTTGTATTCACAAGTTGTTAAGAACAAACTCAATCAAATCTTACATAAATAAATCACAATAAAACAGTAACAATAATTTTTTTTACCTAGGGTACTTCAGCAGAACAGTCTTAAAATTACTACTCTCTTTAATATCCTTGAAAAAATCAACAAGATGTCTCATTGTATTTACACTTCCACATTCAAAAGCTTCACGTATCCTTTTAAATGTCCATGTCACACAGGCAAGTATTTCACTATCTGACACTTCACCTGTGATCTCTTCTAATATAATTAACATTTTATAAGCCTAAAAGTTATAAATATAAATGAATTATGTTAAAACAATTACAAAATGACAATATTTTGTTAAATTATTAAACATCAGTAAAACTATTGTGACAAATGTTCTACATACAAATAAAATTTAAGTAAAAATGTTTCATTCACAAATTTGCATAATCACAATTATAAATTCAAAGAATTTTATGGAAATTATTTCATGCAATACCTATAACATTATATCTCTGAATATATGAATTGCTGCTCGAGAACCTTCTCCATCTCTTTCTTGTGAGGAATATAATAAAAACTGTTTTCTCCATTATCATTCCTTTCACATTAAAAACTTCTAACACAATGAAAATAAGATATTTACATCTACAATCTGGTTAAAAAGGGCTGTGCCCATTTTATGATCCGATTATATAGCCCACAGCCCTTTTTAAAAGGATGATCTCTACAAATTTTACTAAGTAGCTGTAAATCCAGGATTTTCATAAGCATGTACATGATCCTCCTCTTAAAGGACAATGTGGAATAGACAGACTGATTAAAAATATTAATTTTTATCATTAATACAAAAAGTAAAATTACAATTTTTTATTATAAAAAAATTGAATAGTTTTTCTTTCATTAAGAATGGATTTAAATACATTAACAAAAGTTAATATATATATGTTTAATCTCAAGAAATAAATTATTAAAAAAGTCCAAAATCTATATTTTTCCCTGTTGCTAAGAAAAATGTATAATAAATCAATACTTATGTATATGGATGAAGTTGTTTTCCTCGCAACAGAACTTCACATGCTGGAGCTTATGATCAATAATCTAACAAGCTACTGTCAAAAATAGTATTTAAAGATTACATCTAGAACAATTACAGATAATATTCTAAAGGTGAATAAATAGAATAAACTGAAATGGCAGAAATACTCTACGAAATCAGTTGAAATAGCGAGTAGTTATATTTAAGATTTACATGTACAGCAGTTTTATCATTTTCTAAGCACCATTCAGACAAAATAATGGCAAAAAATTCACAGTAAATAGTGTATGGAATCATTTTATCATTAAGGATAAGGTTCCTATCACAGGCAAATGAAAAATCTTTAATTTATTAAGTGGATTGATTAGTGGATTTGAGGTGTAAGTGGAAGAATATAAGAGTTCAGACAAATTAAGGCAAATCCAGTGATTTTTTTTTTTAAATAAATGTATTTTTTATGCCAGAAGCACTAACTAATATACTGCATCTTGAAATTAGAGCTGATTTATTACAAATATATTTCTGAAAATTAAACTCAAACTAAAGTTTAACATGAGAATTAAAAGTTTTTAACAGACCAGAACATAGATTACTGAGGTAAGAGAACTTGAAAGAAGTTCTACCTTGCTATAAATACCTTGCTTTGTTCTACCTTTGCCACAAATTGAACCCAGGAACTTCAGTTTAGCAGTGTCATGCTACTTACTGATCCATTGTGACAGTCATTATCATTAACTCATATGTATACAGCTGAAGTTGCAATAATGCAATGTAATTTGTTTTGCATCATTACATGAAATAATATTTCTTTCCTTTGTTTATGTAGCCTGTTTTAATAACAATCTTTCATATTATTAAGTAATAGAAAAAACATTTTCATTGGTAATAAGTATTTTGTTATTATTCACTAAATTTAATCATTTTATGCTTCTTTTGAGATGATCTATCAATAATTTATATAAGAATAAACTCTGATGTAAAATATTATTTTAACTGATTATTAGGTACTCAAAAATACATCATCAATTATTTATTGTTTGTATCAAGACAGAAAAAATTAATGGTTTGTTTTTGCAACTTCAGCAGTAATGAATTCAGATTTGACATGTTTATTCATCACATAAACATATTGCAGTCTTACACTGATCTTCTGAATAAAACCTTTGGCAAATATGGTATTTTTGTTCACCACCTTTCAGTAGACGAACACATGATACCATACTTTGGTCACCATTCTTGTAAAATGTTTATGAAAGGAATACCTGTACACTTTAGCTACAAGGTGTGGTGTTAATGTTCTTCACAAGGATACATTTTCAAATTTTCTCTTTTTCAAACAAAGAAGCAGAAGTGTATTCTAACCTCTGTTTAGATCCTTCAGTTGTTCAAAATTGATTGCGCATTGGAAGATTCTCGTTCTTTGTGTAAGGAACCTCGTGGGATGTATGATTATCAATTTGATACCACCAATTCAATTTTTATTACATAATGGAACAACTCTCCTGTTACCCTAATTACAAATTTTCAGTCCATTGAACCTCTGAATATCAAAAAGTATTCTAAGGTAAAAAAAAAAGAATCAAATCTAACACCCACATCTCATCAATCAATACAATCGCTATATGGGTGGGGTTGATTCACTGGGCAATGGTGTCAGCAACTATCTACAACCAACTATATGCAACTAATAATGAAAGGAAAAAATAGTGGTGGCCTTTGAATTCAAACTTTCTTGATGTTGCTTTAGTAAGAAAATTCGTGAATGCTTTATCAGTACATCCACAAAGAACAAGTCATGCAACTCAAATTTCAATGACTTGTAGTTATCATATATTATTATCATTAAAGGCAAATAACATGGAAGAAATTACTATTCCACAAATGCAGAGACTTGGATGATCAACACTGTTTTTAACTGCAACAACTCAATGACTTTCAGTTGACAAGCATGATCCTGAATAAAAATGTAAATAACAGAAGAATCTGTTGCCGACAATGTAAAAGTACAATGGGGTATTTTTGTGTAATAAGAGTGAAGTTGGGCTTCACGCAAAATGTTTTATTGATTACCAAAAATAAACTTGTTATATTCATTGTATACTGAAACAAATTGTAAAAATTTATTTATATTGTATCATAATTTCTGTTCTGTTTAGTTTTTATTTAGATTCGTAAAAATATTAAACTAAATCGGTTTGTGTTAATTTGGACCCCCTTTCCGGTTGAAGTTGCATTTTCATATTTCATAAGTCGATAAATAAACAAATCTGCAGGTCAAAAATCATAAGCATATATAAACCTAAGAAATCATTTTACAACCAGTGCATCACAGCATAGAAAATATGGGTTAAAATATCACTAGTTTTTCAGTAAGCTTCTGAAATTATGAGAAATTCAAAATGAAAATACAAGTACACATATAAAACACAATCAGTTGACTAAAAAAAAAAAACTTGCAAAAATGGCAAAATGTTTTTAATTTTGATTACAAAGTAGCCAATAATACACATACTACTGTAATAAAAGTCTGTACACTATAAAAAAAATCTGTAATGTGCATGTTACATGTTAGTAACATTTAAAACTAACATCCTGTAGAAGCTAATATCAGCTGAACTATCAATTAACATACTCGAAGACATCAAAAAGAGATGAGAAGTCTTTACACCATGATCATTCTTATGAATTGATAGAAAGAACTATACTAAAAATCCCTTTCTATTAAAAATTTATTACCATTCAGAAGTAAGGTTAAGAAGGGATACATACCTGAACTCTAATATCGAGTATATCTTTAGCATGATTTAAAATTGATCTGATAAATTCTTTAATATCAATAACTCTTCGTAATACATAAACAGCAGGTAAATTTTTATAACAAACATTTATTAAGACGCCAAGCGATAATGAAACTAATTCACTGCTCTTATCATTATCCTTAATCCATTTCGTCAGTACTGATATTAGTAATGGTAAATGGCTATCTTGCCACAATATTTTAACACCATATGTAAATTCCTGTAAGAGATAATGAATTATGTAATTTTGTTGCTTCACAACAGTATATAAATTCAATTCTACCTTTTTAAAAACTATAAAAACCCACAGATTATTGTTCAGTTATTAACTGAACAATAACATTTAATGCAAATCAACAGATTAATGAATTACAATTAAATAGAATTCTTTTCAGTATATTTTTAAAATAGTAACAACACAGACGTGACTCATAACTTCAGAGTTACAGTTTACACTCCTGCGAGTGTACCCATTGTTTGGCTATTTCCTAAAACAATGTTTTTAATTTTATTTAATATGAGAGACATTCAATAATTAATGAGACAAACTGATGTAGAGAAAAAACAGTTCATTCAATGACAATTAAACTTTTTGAAGGTCAAGCTGGCAACCTTGGGAACACATTTACTCAGCTGTTCGATCATAATTAATCTAAACATAACCTTTTTTGTTGATTATAGAATGTCAGCTCCGCTTGAAATGTGTACATTGGAAGAGCAATGTTCAGTGATAAGATTTTTGCTAACAGGCGTGAAACCAGCGGAAATTTACTCAAGAATGTTGAAACAGTATGGTGAAAAGGTGTTTAAACTGAAGTAACATGTATAAGTGGGTATAAGTAACATGTAGGTAACAGTTTAATTTGAGCAGAACAAATGTGACTGATTTCCATCGCTCAGGAAGACCAGTTGAAGTTTTAACTACCTGTGCTGCAAAACCACATAAAATATCTTATTTGTGAAGACAGGCAAGTCAAAGGTTCCCAAATTGCTAGTTTGTGTAGTATTAATATTGGAACCATACATTCAATCATTCATGACATACTGAATTATCGCAAAACATGTTCGAGATGGGTTCCAAGATAATTGACTCAAGCCCATAAAGACATCAGGATTCGCATTTGTTCTGGGCTCAACAAACAGTTTGAAACAGAAGGAATGACTTTCTATGTAAGAAACATGGATACACAACTTCAAACCCAAATCCAAATGGCAAAGTCTTGAGTGAAAAAAATCTGGATTTGCCCACAAAAAAAAAATTCAAAACTTATGTGTCAGCCGGTAAAGTGATGTTGACAGTCTTCTGGGACTCACAAAGCCCAATTTTTTGTGAATATTTAGAAGAAAAATGTACCATGAACAATGAGTACCATGAAAAGTGAGACCCACAATAAGGTGAAAACATCAGAATGCTCACTCAAAAGGTGGGATTCTCTTTCATAAAAACGCGCACCTACACATTGTTTAGAGAACAAGAGAAACACTCGAGAAGTTGAGTTGGGAGGTGTTGCAACATCCTCCTTACAGCCCAGACCTCACCCTGTCTATTTTCATTTGTTTGGGCCGCTGAAATACTTTTTACATGGCAAGAAGTTTGATGATAATGAAGCAGTCAAAAAAGTGGTACACAAATAGTTCAAACAGCAAGGTAAAGGACTTCTACTTTGTGGGAATCAGAAAGCTCACAGAATGGTAGGACAAGTGTCTAAATGTTGCTAAAGATTAAATTCAAAAGAAATGTAAAGTTCACTGTCATTGAATATATATGATTTTTTTCTACATCAATGTCTCATTAATTATTGAACATCCCTCATCATATTTTCTTTTTAATTTTTTCTAGGAATATTTTTAATGGTAAGTGCTTGTGAACTTCATTATGGATTAAGAAGTTGTTCAAGTTTTGAAAAAAATACGAATAATGAAAACATCTTAAAAATTCCCCGGGGGTATTCCATTTTAATTCAAAAAATGATCAGTGCATCACTATTTTTGATTTTGATGATATTTGGTAAATAATAACTACCAACCTTGTCAAGGCCAAAAAATATATTTTTATATTTAAAAAAATTTTTTTTCTTGAGAAATAGACTATTTTCTAACTCGCCGATAGGTAAAAACAGGCAGTTTCATCACTTTTTCCATGAGCTGTATGTAGCATTCTTATTTTACATCATACAGAGGTCAAAAAGAGCTTTTTGGAAAGAGTAAAGATGGAATTTCATCTTAGTTTACTCACAATTTATTTTGTTACATAACCAAATCTTATAACATTTACTGAAATTACATTTAAAAATTGTTGTTTTTTCAAATTTTGGGCCCAAAATAAATAATAAAGGGCTTAATCTAACAGGTCTGTTTTTTACCTTTTAACTCTTAGGTACTAGTAGTACTTTTAAAAGAAAAATTGGAGTGTTACCAAGAATCCTTCATTAAAAAAAGTGGTTGCCAAATTGTTAGATTTTGAAAATGTCTCGTTTTTGGGGCCCAAAAACCACATGTGGGACAGGTGGCAAAATTCTGAAATTTTTACAGCAATATGTACTTTTTATGTACTTTAAAACGTGTACTTCAAAGGGGTTGACGAGTAATGAAGCTATCAAAACCGTTAAAAACCATCAGAGGAGTCATCAGAAAAATAAAAAAAATTGTTTAACTTGTGGTTAGTGTTTTTACTTTATTTATAATTTGCTTTTGGAAGCAGAAGAACGCTGTGTAGTATGATCCAACTGCTTGTTAATAAACTTAAAATATTAATTTTTTCCTGGATTAATGTAACTGTTTTCATTTTATCCTTTAATTTAATAATTAATTCTTCATATTCCCTACCTAAATCAATATAATTTTGTGGTACTAAACTGGTTTCTTCTGTAGAAATATTTAAATCAAAGGAATCGTTACTGGCAACTGATTAGGCTACTTTCACAACTTTAGTTTTTAAAATTGGTTTCTTTGCGATGCTCGATAATTTTTTAACCTTAACAGGTGGAAATGCCAGTTGCTGAACAAGCTTTATGCACTGACTCGACTATAACACATTGAGCCTCAAATATATCTTGACATTCCGGTTTGATCACCTTGTGGTTTTTGTATTTTGTACAGTGCTCTGCCTGGAATTAATTTTAAACTTGGATTGCTTGATGAAAGTCTCAAAGATATTTCTTAAGCAGTTTAGTGTGACAGCTAAATGGGTCAGAACAACTCTTCCCATTAATATGAAAATATTTATCTAAATATTCAATTTTATAAAAAGTACAGATATTTTTTGTTTCGGTACGTCCACTTCTTAAAGATATCAATGTTATTTGCTGTTCAGTAAACTCTTAACATATTGTGTAACACTGAAGATTTATTGTAAGTCAATTTGTGACATACTGTTTCAGTGTGAATGCCAATTGAACACTTCATAATTTGTTTTTTATAATGCAAGGGTTCTTACAATAACAATACAGTTATTATAAATTATGAAACTACCAACTGGACGTCACTTCGTCTTATCCCAGTTTCTCTACAGGTAAAATAAGAATTTCTCTAATTAATAAAATTTAAAAAAAAGTTATCACATAAAAGAGAAGTTAACGGCTAATAAAATTACTTTATAAACAAGTGTACATACCTGACCACAGTATTAACACTAGCAACAATACAACATATCACATTAAAATCAAAACAGTAACTGAGCCTTCTACAATGTTTACATTCGGATTAGGCAAACATTCATGTCCATGCATTCACTTTCGTGTTTAAACTTGAGTGTGTGTGTATGAGTCATAGTCATACTTTAAGTAACAAACTATCTAGAATATAAGCTATCTCATAATAGACATATCAAAATATTATGTATAGTAGGCCTAAATAATTATTTGCAAAAATATATGCTGTGAATGTTTTGGATATATTGTTCATGGTTAGAAGGAACAGTGTTTTTAGCGGCTTTGATGGCTTCATTACTTGTCAACCCCTTTGAGTAAAAAAATAATTTTACATGGTTTTAAAGTACATAAAAAGCACTTACTGGTGTAAAAATTTAAGATTTTTGCCAACTGTCCCACATGAGGATTTTGGGCCCCAAAAATGAGACACTTTCAAACTTTTACAATCTGCCAGCCATTTTTTATTTTTATTTTTCTTTTAATGATACACTCAGTAACAGTTCAGTTTTTCTTTTTTAAGTAGAACTAATACCTAAGATTTAAAAGGTAACAAACAGACCTGTTTAATTAAGCCTTTCATTATTTATTTTGGGCCCAAAATTTGAGAAAACAACAACAATTTGTAAATGTAATTCCAGTAAACATTATAAGATTTGGTTCCATCTTTACTCTTTCCAAAAAGCACTTTCTAACCTCTGTATGATGTAAAATAAGAATGCTACAGCTCTTGGAAAAAGTGATGAAAATGGCTGTTTTTACCTATTGGCGAGTTAGAAAATAGCCTATTACTCAAGAAAATATTTTTTTTAAATATAAAAAAATATTTTTTGGCCACTACAAGTTGGGGTAGTTATCATATACCAAACATAATGAAAATCAAAAATAATAATGCAATAAAATTTTTGAAAATTTATTAAATTAAAATGCAATAACCTCCCGCTCAAGATATGCTGTGATCAGGTAATGCATATTGACCAGAATCAGGGAACTAGTATTGCCAAATGTATAGAACAAAACACCTTTATCATGTAACACCTTTATACATGTTATAGTAAGATTTATTGTTTCTAGTACTTTGTTAACCAGAGTACATTATTATTATTATGTATCCTCCATGTGTACAGATTACATGGAGTAATACTCGATGTAATCTTGTGTAATACTCCATAAGATAGACTTATGGAGTTATTATCCACAAGTATAATACTCCTCCATCTGTGGATTCACAGATTACTTTCAATCAAGACAGAATATAAACTGTTTGTGATTCAATTCTGCAACTGCAAAAACAAATAAATAAAATGCATATAAATTTTGTAATATTTAAGTACACTAAAATGAACAAGGGATAGCACAACAGTATGGTAATTTTGAACAAATTTATTTTTTAGTATTTATTAATCACAATTAAGTAAAATAAATTGCTATATTATTCACCTTTTCATTTATTTACAAAAATATACATTTATTATAGTATTTACACTAATTTTATAATACATAATCCAGAAAAATTAGAATACTTTAATCTATGTCCCCAGTGTTTTTAAGTTGATCCCTGACTTTAGAATTACATTTCAGGTTCTAAAATATGCTGAGATTATGATATATAAAACTGAATATTTGCATAAAAATTTACTGGTACAAGTTAAAAAAAATAAACAACATAACTTGCATAAATACTTTAACAATTGCTTATTAGAAAAAAAATATGGTTAGTCTTCTTTTTACCTGCAACAATCTTAGTACTTTTAACTGTTTATCATGAATTAAATGACCGCTTAGAAGTTGTGTAAGTATAGGAGCAAATTTATATTTATGTACAAGTGCTGGTTGAGCAGATGGATTTTTACATGCCTCTTCAAGAACACTTACAGCACACCACATGAGTCCTGTTCTTGAATCCAATGTAGACATAAGATCATACAAACTAACATAAAATTCTGCCCCGTCTGCATTATTAGGATCAAATATATTTCTATCTGATGTTGTACTTAAAATCTGTAAACAAGATATTAAAAAAAAACATAAATAAATTAATCCATAGATTAAAATTTTCAATCTGTTGTTAAGACATAGTTCATTACAAAGTAGATACAAAATATTAACAAAAGTATAGATGTTCTGTTTATAGATACAACTAAAATAATTTATGAGTTGTATGGAAATTAAAATGATATTGCTAAATGCATATCTAAAAGAACTACAATGAAATTGTAAACTGTACAGTAAGAGTCTAGCAGATATCATTTCTTCCGTTCAAAAAACAATCATTCTGTAATACAAATAAAACTGTTTTTAACAAAATGATACTGATATCAAAAAAAGGTACGACACTACACTTATATTATTAAAATCTATTATTAATTTAGAACTTTGTTAAAAAAAATTACAAATATATGTAATAGACAATAGATATACAATAATAGATAACAAACTATGTTTAAGCGTTCCATATAATAAGAAAAAAATAGAAATCTTTTTACAAAACTCTTATCGGCCCGATTTCATTTATTAAACAATGAAATTGGGCCAGTAAGATTTTTGTAACAAATTTTTATATTTTTTCCTTATTATATGGAACAATTAAACAACTCCCAGGATGTTTGGTCCATACTGTAAGGTCCATCTGAAGTCCAATGTCCATTAACTATTTAGTCCATATTCCAATTTCGTTCATCATACTTATGTCCACTCCAGGTAATGTGCATTTACCCATTTACCATATTGTCCAGTAGAAGACCTTTAAATAAAGTTCATTGCATATTTGTCTAGTCCATTTACAGAGATAAATAAAAAAAAGGAGAAATATAATTTTTTAAATTTATTTATTGTGTACGTATCCTAGAAATAATTATGACATTATCTATTAATTAGTTGTACAGATTTCATTCATCAATCAATTCTGCAGCGTTCACCTTTAGTCTATATGCAACGGTCCTCAGGTAAGTTGTCATTATGTTGTTCGTCCTTATATTGTTGATATCGTGCACAACTTTAGCAATGTGCATTTGGTTGCTAAATATGTTTAGTTCACAGGTGGGTCTGTGGCCTCCTAGCAGCTGGGTGATATCTTGCAGATTTTGTTGCTCTTCATCTATCATTATATCTATGAGTCTCCATAGGGAGGGTTGGTGAACTATCATCAGCTTCTGAGATTTATTATGCCATCCCTTGACGGCACTGTTTGTTCTTCTCTGGCCACTTATCACAAGGTCATACACATTCCAGATTTTGACAGGGAATCTTGCATTTTCAGCGCTTCATCGGCCTTGAACTCGTCTTCCTCTTACACATACCCCCTCGACATATTCCACCAGACCGACCAGATCCTCTGACATTATTTCAACAATATCATCAAAGACATCAAGGGCATCTTCCATGGCAACAAATGGTAATCCCAGCAGCAATGAAATTTGCTCCTCTATTTCACTCCCTATGGTGTTATATTCTACCGCTAATCCCACTGACTGAATTTGACAACAGATCGATTGAGACCAATGGAGTAAGCAACCCTTTGTTGGTATTTGGAAAAATTTGCATTATATTTGCCACCTTAAAAACCATTATGATAGTTCTAGGATGTATATGGATATTTACTTCTCAAGCTGTACCCACATTGAAGTTTTTGCATTTAATGCTCTGATTTATAGCTGATTTTATGGAATACAAGATTGGAAAATGATGTACGCAACATAATATGCAGTAATTTTTAATTTAATATGCAGAAAATGGAGGACATGTATCGACTGCTGTACGAATGTGTTGTGAGTACAGCTTGAGAAGTGCACATTCGTACAGCAGTCGATACATGTCATCCATTTTCTACATATTATGTTGCGTACATCATTTACCAATCTTGTATTCCATAAAATCAGCTATAAATCGGAGCATTAAATGCAAAAACTTCAATTTTTGTACAATTATTTCACTGTGAAGGGAAGAAACATCAGCTCTAATACTTATACTTAACATAGTTTTAGAAAGCCTATTTATGAATTAAGTCTGATGTCCTCTTCATTTATTTTTTATAAAAGATCGGAAGTGCAGGATTTTTCAAAATGTATAATTTTTTATGCCTTACATCTCAAATGGAGAAGATAATAAAAATTCAGAAATTATTTGGTTTGAAGCCCATAGGAGTGGAATAAGCAGTAAAAATTACAACACTGATATTCAGCTGATAAGTATAATACTATAATTACAATCTGCCTGAAAAATTATAAAACAGGAGTACCATTTCTTCTTTTAGGAGCTAAATCTTGTACTTAACAAACAATTAAAATTCCATGAATTATATTTTTGTTTAGCAATAGGGTAAAATTAATTTGATAAAAGTTCCTGCATTGTTAAAAAATAATTTAGGCCAAAGTTAACTGATAAGATAATGTAAGCAATACTGTTACACGGCGATGAAAATGTAAATCCCAAATAATCTTGATAAATATTTAACATTACATACAAAAAATGTATAAGATACTCTTTGATGTGATCAGCACAATCTATTATTACATCAGCTATGAAATCTCATTGTATAAACTTTCAGAGTAATAATAATGCTCAGTATTGATCATCATTTAAATGACTCTGGAGTTGAAACAAAATGTAATTTTATTGTGTCATCTCATGGCAAAAATGTTGGTAATGGCACTGAAGATACCAAGACCATTATTCTACAGAACTCATATTCCGAACAGACATCAGAATTGATGTTGCTTCCTTTCACAGTGAAATACCAATACAAAAATTGAAATTGTGCCCAATTCTAAATGCTATAAATTAAAGCTGATTTCAGGACATAAATAAACAAGATAGAAAATTGATCTACACATTGATCTTTGTGTAGAACATTTGTGTCAAGTCTCTAAGTCAATTAATTTCTGAGGTATGGAAAAACCGCAAAAGCCAAAAAATGCAAAAATTGGTGAGCAGGACATTGTAAAATTTAACCTAGTGCAAACATACAATTCTTTAAAAAATAAAAAAAAGTTGGTTTTGAACTCTTGAAATAAGAGACAATGAGTATACAAGGTCTGTTCAGAAAAAAGTGAACATTTTTAATTATGCGCCAACGGAGATATTTAGAGAAGTGCGGTTGGCAGCATTGTGTCCTGCATAACCTCCTCTGTGACCACATGTTCTTGGACTATTGATATCTCATTTAGTTTTTGTAATATTGTTATATGAGTGCAACATGTTTAAGTGTCAGTAGCGATTTTTAGGAGCAACAATAGAATATAAAATCTTGCGTGAAACTGGGAAAAAATTTCACAGAAACCTTTTAAACAAGCTTACAGAGATAATGATTTGGGTCGTACACAATTTTATAAATGGTTTTCACAATTTAAAAGTGGTCGTCAGTCAACTGAAGATGACTCCCAACCAGGAAGGCATTTGACTTTAACTGATGACACACACATTCAGAAAATCAACGATCTGGTGCAATCAAATTGCAGACTGACTGTCAGAGAACTTGCAGAAGATGTTAACATCTCAATTGGATCATGCCATGACATTTTGAATGAAAAATTAAACCTGCATAGTTTGTTTCTCATTTGATGACCAAACAGCAGAAAGAACATCAGTGGACGTTTGTCAGAAATTTCTTGCACAAGCCAATGACAATAAAACATTCATGCAAAGGTTCAAATGGAAGACAAAAGCTGGGTTTACGGCTTTCGCATTATCATCACCCGGTATAAAATGTGTTTTATAACACAATAAAAGAAACTAAAACTAGTTTAAAAAACTAAAACTAGTTTTAAATTTAAAACAAAAAAATCTTACAATTAATATACAGCTAAAAACTAAAATTTTACTAATAATAAATAGACTTTAACAAAGCCCAAGAGGGGGGGGGGGGGGGTGTACAAAAAAACTATAATTAACATAAAACTAAAACTAGGTTAAAAACTAAAATATTAAAAGTGAAATAAAACTAAAATTATTAAAAAATGTACAATATCACAATGGGAAACTTAACAAGATAAAATTTAAGACATAATGAAAAAAATAAATAAAATGTAAGTAAAAAATTTAAATAAAACATCAATATAGTCTGAGAGGGGTGAAAAAGGTCCCTTCTTAATTACCAAAAAAAAAAAAAAATTCTTCAACAAAAAGATATATTACAATAATAAATTTTGTGTAAACTATTAACACTTCGTAAAAATAGCAAAACCCGGTCTAAACGTTCCTTATTATTGCCCAAAATTTGACGAATGTTTCTCTGTAATTTAAATTTACAGGGTAATGCCGCAATATTCAATCCACAAGTATATAGCGCACAGTCAAGCGGCAGTTGCATCGTTCACATAGTGGTGTGGGTCCTGCTGACATAAGGTACTCGTGTGTGACATTGGTATGTCCTAACCACAATCAGCAAAGGACCACTTCCTCATGACGAGTTTTTCTACATGAGGAGTCCCATGGCAATACGGAATCTTTAATTTGTCAGAGTTTATTATCAATGGCAGCCATCCAGTCAATTTGCCACTTTGCTCGAAGAGACTGTTTTATACAATTAATAAAGTCAGAAGCAGCAACATGAGTGGTGAAAGGAGGTTGATTATATATCTTTAGTAGCAGAATCTCCATGTTCATTACCTGGAATTCCCATGTGGCTAGGAATCCAACAGAAACTCACTCGTATGTTGTGATGGTTCAACTCAGCGACTGCATTACGGAATTCAACGACCAAAGGATGTGTAAAGTAAAAATCATCTAAAGCTTGGAGTGCACTACACAAGTCGCTACAAATAAGGATATTTCGGTACTTAGGGTTAATGATATTCACAAACTTATTTATACCATATAGTTCAGCAGTAAACACACTCGTAATACCAGGTAGACCAAACATATAAGTTCTATCATTGACAACAAATGTACAAGCAACGGTATTATTCTGTTTCAATCTATCAGTGTATACTAATGCGTCTGGATTTATCTTGGAGAGAATATAGTGAAACATTTCCTGGAAGAGTAGGTAGTGTTGATCCTTTTTTGTATACTGTAAGGTCAAACATAAAAGTTAAATGGTTGATTCCCCGTGGAGGATATGTTGAAAAAAATAGGTGTGTCGACATTTATAAGGTGCAGTAGATGTCAGGTACAAACACCTATAGGTGCAGCACAACATGGATGGTCCCCACACCTTCATAAATTAGGATTTCTAAGGACTGAGTTAAAAGCCGGTTGATATGGCTGTCCTGAGATAACAAAATAAGATGCTAAAAGCCGGTCCCATCTATTCCAAAGTGATGGCTCACCACAGTCAACAAGTAAGCTTGTGAGAGGCTTGATCTAAATGCACCTATGGAAAAACAAAGAAAAACATGATGTACAGCATCCAGTATTTTAAGCATGGTATGACGAGCTGAAGAGTAGGTGACAAACCATAATCCTAACGGGAACGAACTAAATTATAATAAGAATGTATCAAACATGACCGATCGGCTCCCCAATTGGTGTTGCTAAGTATTCGCATCATATCTAAAAGTTTGGAACATTTTGTTCTTAATTCTTTGATGTGTTTGATCCAAGTAAGGCAACTATCAAAAAATAAACTTAAAAATTTTACTTCAGGAGAGATAGCAATAAATTCTCCATTCAGAAAAACTTGTGGAATGGAAGGGTCCTGCAGCCGAGAAATGACTATACATTTTGTTTTTTCAGGTGAAAAGGTGAAGCCAGTAAACCTGGATTCAAGCTTCAAGGCAAGACATAGTGTTGTGTAGTAGTCTCTCTGCTGTGGGTGTTCAATGGGATCCAATGTATATAGCAAAATCATCAACAAATAAACATGTGACAGGTGGCTGCACACATTTAGTAATACTGTTGCTGGCTAGAGAAAATAAGGTGGCACTTAATAAACTACCTTGGGACTCCATTCTCCAAGATGACACTACCTGAGAAAGAATCTTCCACACGAACATGAAATGTTCGGAGATTTAAGAAACCCCAAATAAAAGCAAACATATTGCCCTTGACTCCCCATTCTTTGAGGGTGTTTAGAATACCATGTCACCTGGCTGTGTCATACGTCTTTTTGATATCAAAGAAGATAGCGGACAAGGCACTGGTGGAGTACGGAAATTGTTTTGAATGGCAGTTTCCAATGATATTAAATGATCAATGGAAGATCATTCTTGTCAGAAACCACACTGCTCTGGAGATAAAAAGTCATGTCCTCTAAGTACCATGTAAGCCTGCATTTCACCATTCTCTCCATTTCTTTGCATAAAACACTTGTCAAGGAGATAGGGCGGTAGCTTGAGGGGTTTGCTTTGGCTTTGTCTTTACCAGGTTTACGTACTGAGTCGAGTTTGTGGATATACTGTGGTAAACACGCATTGAGTACTGCTCTGCGTTCTTGGTTAATTTTGGTTGTTTTTACTGGTTTGTGTATTACGGAATTGTTGGCGGACTGTTACTGGACAAGTGTGTAAATTTTAAGAATTTTGGTTGATGGATTGATTAGTTATTGTGATTTTTCTAAAATTGATTCATCCATAAGGAACAGTGTATAAGAGGACAACATAATGTGGTAGTTTGGTAAGAATTTATCTAAGTTATTTGTCTTGTTGAGCCAGGTCAATGATGTCAGTTGTTTACATCTAAGAGTTGTGACTTATAAAATTTTTGTGAGTAGAAGAAAATTTTCTAACTGTAAAAGGTGAATTATAAGGGGGAAATTCCTTTTGTTATTACTTCTGAATCCTTTGATCCATACTCGAATCCTTCAGTATTTCTGAAATTAAAACCAGTGAATGGATGCAATTTTCCGTCTACTGATGACATTAAAACAAACTCATCACGGACCTTAAAGACCATTTCAAATGAAGCTATCCAGGACTGCTTCACAAAGTGGAAACACCGCTGGGAAAAGTGTGTTAATAGGGGAGGGGAGTACTTTGAAAGGCACAAGGACCAATAATCTGTAAAATTAATAATAAAAATTAAAAAAATAAAGTTTGGTTATTTTCTGAAAAGACCTCGTACAAATATTACAGAAATCAAAAATAATCATGGAACCACCTTTGATGAAATGATCCATACATGGTTTGCTGAGAATCTTTACACAAACATCTGAACCTGCAGATTGTTGCCATATGAAGATTCTGTTATTCCAAAAACCATGTAAAATTAAAAAACAGTGTCCTTGTCAAAGAAGAAGGAATGATACTGTTTGTTCACTTATTAGAAAATGGTAATGTTTGTTCCATCAAATGAGGCAATGTGACAATCGCCACTGAAACAGTGCTATGAGGCTTCCTAAGCAGAAGATCAAAATTTCAGGGTTCCCTACTCACTAGACATATCCACTTAACATTTTTCTGCAGAGATATCTAAAGAGCAGATATCTAAGAGAGTTAATCTTATACATCTCCAGTTGAACATAACCCAAACTGTGCAGGTATTGCTATGAAAAGACTGCAGCTAGTATTAAGAAACACATGTTGTCAAGTAATATTTTTATTACAAACTGTAGCCACTTCTACCAGAAATTATGGCACAGTGCTCAGCACATCTGTTTCATAATGTTAGTTTTATGTTCTTCCAGAGGTAGTTTTATAACTGTCTAAAATCAAGAAATGTTAATATTATAAGTTGGTAAAATCAAGTTAAATTAAAAAAAAAAAATTATCACAAAAATTAAAGAGAAGTTACTTTTAAAAATGTCATTTTTTAACATGTTTAATATTACAATATGAATAATCTGATTATTTCAAACCTTTAAATAAAATCAATGAGTGATAAGAATATTACTTTTTAATAAAATAATTATATTCTGCGCAAGTAAGATGTAATTTATTTCTTAGTAGGATTAGGAACATCACAAAGTAACAAGATTTCTCCATAAAATTAAAACATTTTACAAAGACACAAATTTGGTATGTTTATATCTTGTTTTTTTTTTTTTTTACATTAAATAGTATAACAAATGGTAATATCAAATTGGTTGCTGATGGTTTGTTATCACCACAAAAAATGGTAATTCTTCCTAGGTGGCATAGACCATAGATCATTCTTAGGGATGATCGACCTAAGACTATACAACATTACACTTCATTTACATTCATACATATCGTCCTCAATCATTCTCTTAATAATACCTTACAATGGTTCCAGAGGCTAAACAGAAAAAGAGAGAATAGGTGGCATAAATCATATTATCCATTATAATTATAAATAACATAACATAATTTACCTGCAAACATCTCTGTAACTTCTGAGACACTCCTTCTGATCTTTGAGTGTTATATTCTTTCACAGTTGCAATAAATGCCTTAATTATATCAGGATTATTAGTATCCATTTCTAACTCTGCTATTTTGGTCTGAAAATTAATTAAAATGTAAATTAAAAGCAAAAAATGCAATTTTTCAGTTTAAAATTAAAATTACAAAATAAATATTAATAACATAATGAACAATACACAAAAATGAAAAAGAAATTTTGTAATTTTATAAACAGATATGAACTAACAATAAACAATTACACAGTAATCAAATACATACTTTCGGAGGTAACGTTGTTAATACAACAAAGATTAAATTTAATGAAGAGGAACTTCACATTATAAAAATTGCATAAAAATTTAATCAACTAATTATAAACAAAAATAAAATCATCAAACAAACTAATAAAATAATATTTTCAAAATCAACAATATGGATGATAAAAATAAACTTAGAAACCAATTTGTGTACATTATAGATAATATTAAAAATAATAAATATTCAGGAAAGAACACAAATACAATAATAATTTGAATATTTATTAAAGTATAAAAATTAAACTAAAAAATAACAATGTTTTCATAATAAAATCTGATAAAATAATTACTCCTGTTATTATTTATAATAATGTGTGTGTGTGTGTGTGTATATATATATATATATACATGTGTGTGTGTGTGTGTGTGTATGTATGTATGTATGTATGGAAAAAGCAAATCAATATATAAGTAATAATTTTTAAGAAATAAAGGATTCTACTTCGAAAACTAAAAAAGAGATACCTTCCAAAATTAATAAATTTAAATATGTATTCAAGGATGCTTATAATAAAAAAAATTTAATTTTACCAATACTCTTGCCACCATATTTAAAGCCTTACCCAAGATTTATAAAGGTGGTTTTCCAATACACCTACTTATAAATTTTATTAATTCACCCACATTGAAGGAAAACATCAAATTAAATAACAAATACAATTTAAAAAATGGTTATGAATTAATTAATAGAAATTATTAATAAAATTGGAATAAAAATTCAACTAGACTCATAGCCTTGGATATAAAGGATATGTTAACAATATTAATACAAACAAACCTATAAATATTATAATTATATAACCACTTACCTGAATTAAATTTACATAATAAATGGATAGATGAAATAATCAAATTGCTTAAATTATGCTTCAAATACAACTATTTTAAATTTAACAATAAATATTACCAACAACAAAAAGGACTTACTATGGGTTCACCCCTATCGGCTGTTATGGCAGATGTTTATATGAATAAGTTTGAAAACTCACTATTGCCGAGCACTCTCAACAATCATCAAATCATTTTATAAAAAAGATACGTTGATGACATTATAGTTATTTTTAACCAAAATATTGATGACAAGAATATAATTTTTAGGATTTAATGTATTCATTTTATTAAAAATTACAAGTGTCATCATCAATATTTTGGTTAAAAATAACTATAATGTCATCAACGTATCTTTTATATAAAAGGATTTCACGATAAATCATGAAACCAATAATAATAGTATTAATTATTTAGACCTGAATATTGAAAAAAATTTTAATAATAATAATCTAGAAATTGACATATATAGAAAACCAACTCTGCATAACACTATAACACATACTAATTCACCTCATCAATGGAATCAAAAAATGGCAGCTTTTAATACTTTGATTTATAGAGCCACTAAATATCTCAAACATTACAATTTAAAACTAAACTATGAATTAAACATTATAAAGAATATAGCAATATTAAATGGTTACAATAAAGAACTGATTAACAAATATAGTTTAAAATTAAAAGTAAAATATATATATATATATGACAACATACAACTATTACATAATGATTCTGAAAAATCTTATGTAAAAATAGAATTTAACCCATTTTATGGATACTTTGATAAAATATATAAAACCTATAATCTAACAACATACACTACTAACAATAAAATTTATAAACAATGATCCTACTAAAATAATCAACTAAAAATATATAAATATTATAGACATGGAACAATCTTAAAAAAGATAGAGAAGAGATGGACAAATTCTGGGAACTTCTTGACCAAACTGCAAACAACATAAATAAGACCCACACAAAGATTTTAATAGGGGACTTTAATGCCCAACTTGGTAAAGAACGAAGATATCGTGATATTATCGGAAAATGGCCTGCCCAAAAGAAAACTAACAAGAACGGCCAAAGACTTGTCGAATTTTGCAGAAACCATAATATGATCTCAAAATCCACCTATTTTATGAGAAAACCAAACAAATTGAAGACTTGGAAACACCCAGATTGGAAAAAAGGAGAATGGCAACTGGATCATGTTTGCATGGACCGGAATTATCACAAGGAGATTTATAATGTAAAAGTCTTGAGAGGAACAGATACTGGATCGGACCATTACTTAATTAAAGTTAAAATAAAATTCACCCCGCATAAAAAGAAAAAATCCCAACCTAAAAACAAAAGAGCTTATGATCCACATAAATTAATAAACAATGCCATCTTTGAAGAAACAAAAAAAAAAATCAAATTAACTAATAATTTAAAAGAACTGACATCCCAACTGAAAGAAATAGCTGAAGAACTAGCCCCTATAAACCCAAGAAAAAAACACCAATGGTGGAATGAAGAATGTGACAAAGCAGTCAAAGACCGACACCGGGCTTGGATCAACCACCAAACCCAGAAAACTGAAGAATCTAACCATGAATTCACCAAACAAAGGAAAATAACTCAGAAAATTATAAGAGGAACCAAACGACAAGCCCAAAAAAACTTGATTCAGCAAATAGAAGAAAGTTCCAAGAAAACTAATTTCCGAGACTATTATAAAATTTTTGGTCAGGCTCTTCAAAGATATGAACCACCCACCCTTATGCTGAGAGGAAAAAAAGGAAATATGGCCCACACCAATAAAGAAAATGCTGAAATTTTGGCAGAAACCTTCAATAGACTCCTCAACTGTGACGACCCCCCAGAGCTTTTTGAGATTGACACTGAAACTCCAGTTAAAACTTCACCGGTAAATATCAACCCGCCAACAATTCAAGAAGTTCTCGCAGCCTTAAATGAAATAAAAAACTACAAAGCAAGCGGAGAAGACCAGCTTTTCGCAGAACTCTGGAAACACTCATCAGTTTATTCAGTCAAAACTTCCCTACATCTATGCCTCGTGAAAATATGGAACGAAGAAAAACTTCCAGAACACTGGACCACAGCCCTCATCCATCCATTACATAAAAAAGGGGATAAAACTAATCCGGAAAACTACAGAGGCATATCTCTCCTGGATTGCACATACAAAATCCTATCGAGAATCATATACAACCGATGCAAAGACCAACTTGAACTGGAACTTGGGGAATACCAAGGGGGATTTAGGCCATGGAGAGGTTGCCCGGAACAAATAATATCCCTAAAACTTATGATGGACTTATATAAAAGACGGAAAAAACAACTAATAATCACCTTCGTCGACTTTAAAAGGGCCTATGATTGTATACACCGACCATCCATGCTGAATATTCTGAGAAACCTGGGCCTTCACCCTAAACTCGTAAACATGATAAAATTAACTTTAACCAATACCCAGTCCAGAGTGAAATTCAGAGGTGAACTCTCTCAACCCTTCTACATAAAAACTGGATTGAGGCAAGGAGACGGCCTCTCACCACTCCTTTTTAACTGCGCCCTCGAATTTGTCATGAGAAAATGGTATGAAATAAATCCCAAAAATATAAAAATGGGTACTAAGAAAAACTCCATCACACTAAATTGCCTAGGATTTGCAGATGACCTCGCTCTTTTAGCAAATAATATTCAAGAAGCCAAAACACAAATCATGAGCCTTCAAAACCTAGCACAAAAGATAGGGCTTCATATCTCTTTCGAAAAAACTGAACTAATGGCCATAGATCCTCTGGTAATAGAGCACATTACGGTAAACAATCAGAAAATTAAAATAGTAAAACAATTTAAATATCTAGGGGAAATAATAACTTATAATTTAAATGAAAAAGTGACATGGCAAAACAGGACAAATAAAATGATTAAATCCCAAAAATTAACTTGGTCAACATATAACAAAAAATGCCTTTCTGCTAAAACAAAACTTAAACATTATAAAACTGTAGTACAGCCAGAAGTCACCTACGGAAGCGAGACCCTTTTCAAAATCACTCAGAAAAACCGAATTGAAAAAATTCTGAAAATAGAGAGGAGAATTGTCAGAACGTGTATCAATAAAAAACACCAAAAAGAAGGCCAATGGTGGATTGTGCCAAATGAGGTGGTGTATCGAGAAATAGAGCCTGTTACTGATACTATGCGGAAAAAAAGAATCTCTTTCTTCGGTCATCTCATAAGGACACCGGAAACAAGACTGTCAAGAAATATCATTGAAAAGCTCTGGTTCCAAAAGCTAGAAGTAGGATGGATCAAAGAAATTAGAGAAGATATGAAAGAATTGGGAATTTCCCTGACTGACCTACAGAATAAAACTGGAAAAATTACAAAGCTAAAAGATAAAAGCATTAGATTTAAACAAAAGACAGACAAACGACAAAATACAACGAAGAGGGTGTTTACGGATGAAGAAAAGAAAGCAAGATCTGAACGGATGAAGAAATACTGGGCAGCTTGAAAGAGTAAAATAACACGCTTTTCTCAGAAAAGATCCAACTAAAATTGACTTAAGTGGTCCCATGTTGGCCGTAAAAGCATAATAATAATAATAATTATAGACATGGAATCTGTAGTTTAAAATGTGAAGACTGCCATCTAGAATATATTGGTATGACTCTGTTCTTTTTACAACAGAGTTAAAGAACATATTAATGTTATAATGACAGGGTGTTTTGATAAATGCAATTATGCTAAACACATATAACAAAATAAACATCATTACAACCCTGATCATTTTATTAAAATATTAGATTTTTCCATTGATTTTTATAAAATCAGCATTCTTGAAAAATTTCATATATATTATTATAACAATAAATTAATCAATGAACAAACCAAATTTGAGGATGATATTCTATTTAAACAACTAATTAATAATTATCAAGTTACCTAGCCTGATCATCTCCCTCCAACCATTACTATTTATAACAACTGAGACATTCTTACGTAACAGACATAATTAATTATATACATTGACGATCAATTGCTATGACTTTAATACACTATAATTTTATTTTACATATTTTAATTTAATGTTTTAAATTAGAAAAATTCTCTCCTAATGATGGTCGAATGACAAAATACTTGGAGGATTAATATAAATATTTTGGTAAGGTTGATTTTTATTTAATTTTTTATGTAACCAAAAAAATTCAATTAAGCAGTAATATTATCAGGAATTTACAGGTTTAAGCCATCACAAAAAAACTATAGTGTATGTAAAATTTAAAGGGGGGTCCGCCTTACAAACTGCCTCTACTTGCCTCCTATACGCCCTTCCTATGACCCGGCATGCAGAACACGTGCTACTGGTTGTGACAAAAGTAAGACCTCAAAATGATACAGACTTGTATTTATGATTTTTATTTTTTATAATTGTTTATTCTATTATATTATATTCATTTATTTCATCTGTTATTTATTTATTCTACTTTTTTTTTGTCTTCAGTCATTTGACTGGTTTGATACAGCTCTCCAAGATTCCCTATCTAGCGCTAGTAGTTTCATTTCAGTATACCCCCTACATCCTATATCCCTAACAATTTGTTTTACATATTCCAAACGTGGCCTGCCTACACAATTTTTTCCTTCTACCTGTCCTTCCAATATTAAAGCGACTATTCCACGATGCCCTTAATATGTGGCCTATAAGTCTGTCTTTTCGTTTAGCTATATTTTCCAAATGCTTCTTTCTTAATCTATTTGCCGCAACACCTGTTCATTTGTCACTTTATCCACCCATCTGATTTTTAACATTCTCCTATAGCACCGCATTTCAAAAGCTTCTAATCTTTTCTTCTCAGATACTCCAATTGTCCAAGTTTCACTTCCATATAAAGCGACACTCCAAATATATACTTCCAAAAATCTTTTCCTGACATTTAAATTAATTTTTGATGTAAACAAATTATATTTCTGACTGAAGGCTTGTTTCGCCTGTGCTATTCAGCATTTTATATTTCTCCTGCTTTGTCCATCTTTGGTAATTCTACTTCCCAAATAACAAAATTCTTCTACCTCCATAATCTTTTCTACTCCTATTTTCACATTCAGTGGTCCATCTTTGTTATTTCTATTACATTTCATTACTTTTGTTCTTGTTTATTTTCATGCGATAGTTCTTGCGTAGGACTTCATCCATGCCATTCATTGTTTCTTCTAAATCCTTTTACTCTCAGTTAAAATTACTATATCATCAGCAAATCGTAGCATCTTTATCTTTTCACCTTGTACTGTTACTCCGAATCTAAATGGTTCTTTAACGTCATTAACTGCTAGTTCCATGTAAATATTAAAAAGAAACAGGGATAGGGAACATCCTTGTCGGACTCCCTTTCTTATGTTCTTCAGTTATTACTGTTGCTGTTTGGTTCTTGTAAATATTAGCAATTCTTCTATCTGTGTATTTGATCCCTAATTTTTTTAAAATGCTAGTCTACGTTATCGAATGTCTTTTCTAAGTCTATAAATGCCAAGTATGTTGGTTTGCTTGTCTTTAATCTTCCTTCTATTATTAATCTGAGGCCTAAAATTGCTTCTCTTTTCCCTACTTGTCATCTGAAACCTTTATTCTACTCTATTGATTTATTTGAGCTACCATATAAGTTATTTTGTTTGAAATCATTTTAAATTTTTACATTTAAAACTGTAGTACGAATTAACGTTTTAATTAATAATGATTATAATTATATTACTTTTACACCTTTTTTGGTACAATTTAATGTTTTTATTTTATAGTTTTGTAGGCCTACAAAGCTTCAAAGATTGGTACATACATACCAAAAATTATTTAGAAATAATTTTCGTAAATAACTACGCACCGTCAAAGAAAATCATAACATTACAGCCTATAATAAATAAACTCTACTTCATATACATCTTGAACAAGATAATAATTTTATTTGTAATAACAAATTACCAAACATTTCATTACTATAATAGAGACATGATAATTAGATATGGTGCAAGTCACTGCAAATTAACTAACGTGACTTTTGAAATACACTACTCTGGTTGCTGGAGTAAGAAGTTGCTGAGCGATGTTCAGAGCAGTGGAGGGAAGCCATCTCCACAGACCCACCTTTCGATATTACATACACTATAATTGTACAATTATACTGGCCAACATGATTTTTGTCTCACGAGTACCAATAGGTGTACTTAATGCAATTTTTTTATCCTGTTTTCAAATATAAATTCAGAATTTCTCCATTACCCACAGTTTTTTTTTGTTATTTCAATTTTTTAAAACATTTTTTTCATCCATTTGTCCACTGTCAACTAAAAGCTCCTAGAGCATTGTAAATATGATGGAACCAAATGAGCTAACTCAAAGGGTAGCACTGCTACTGTTGTGCAGGTTCAGGCATGTGCTGACCTCTGTGGCGAGAGCGGTAGCGTCTCAGTCCCTCACCTCATCCAGAGGTCTCAGGTTCGAATCCTGGTCAGGCATGGCATTTTCATATGCTACAAAAATTCTCATTCATCTCATCCTCTGAAGTAGTACCTAACGGTGGTCCCAGAGGTTAAAAAAAAAAAAAAAAATTCAGACATGTATAAACATGATTTAGTGTAGCACACACATTCATCAGAATGATACCAGTTGTGAGGTGTAGTAGTGAACCAGTAAACACATCATTGTGAATGCTTTGTATGTCTGAATTATTGTGTATTACATATTTACAACTTTATTTCTTTTAATTAGTCAGTTACAAAATGCCTAGTTTGTTTAAATCATCCTAACAATTTTTGTTAGGTATGTGGTGAAGTGACGCTCTAGTCCCAAAGGTGAAACCTTACTCCATTAGTAAAAATGATAAGAAATTTATTTTGGGAATAAAGTCAGGGACCAAATAAGGGCCTGGATCCCACATATCTGTTGTTTATCGTGTTCTAGGCTTCTCACTACATAGAAAAATGGCACTTGACATTTGCTATCCCTGTGATTTGGAGGGAGCCCAAAGATCACTCTTCTGACTGTTATTTCTGCTTACAAATATTAAAGGGATAATATCAAAATCAAAACATCCAGTGATGTACACTAACTTGCACTCTGCAATGAGACCAGTTCCACACTGTGAAGAACTGCCCATACCAAAGTCTCCAAAACAGTAACATTAGATGAAGAGAGCTCAAAGTCTGATTGAGGTAAGGAAGAAAAAAAACAGAACTTTTGAACAAAGCAGTTCATCTGAGCCTCATTTACTGACTCGAGAAAATCTTAATGATCTTAAACAAGAGTTAAAGTTATCTAAAAAAACAATCTGAAATGATTGCTTCTTGGTTAAAAGGATGGAATCTTCTTCAAAAGAATACAAAGATATGTACTTATCATAATCGTCATTTTGAATTTAAAGACCACTTTTCTGAAGAAAATGGGTTAGTGTTTTGTAATGACATTTCTTCTCTTATGGAAACACATTCTAATGAACATAACCAAACAGAATGGTGCTTGTTCATTGATTCCTCTAAAGTCAGTTTAAAAGCTGTGCTTCTGCATAATGGCAATAAATTCCCATCAGTACGTGTAGCTCACTCTGCTAGTATGAAAAAACAAAGTAGTATGTATTAAAACTCTGCTAATATTAAAACTACAAATTTATATTGGAAAAGCTTCAATATGCAGTGTATGAATGGACTATATGTGGTGATTTACAGGTAATTGCATTTATTTTTGATCTGCAGCTTGGTTACACAAAGTATTGTTGTTTTTTTGTGTGAATGGGATAGTAGAGGCAGAGAAATCATTTCATTAGAAAAGAATAGCCTAAATGCGAATCACTCATTCCTGAACAGAAAACTGTGAGACATGACCCATTGTGTAATCCTAAAAATGTGTATCCATCTTCGTTACACATCAAACTACGATTAATGAAGAATTTTGCAAAGGCCATGGACAATATTCCTGGTTTCATGTACTTAAAACAGAAGTTTCCTAAAATTAGTGATGTAAAAATTAAAGAGGGAATATTTGTGGATCCACAAGTACAATCACTAATGCAGTTTGATTTTTTAATGAAGTTTGAGGAACTATTGAATCCACTGGAGAAAGCAGCTTGGCAAGCATTCAAAAATATTACTCAATTTGTTTGGGAAATCAAAAGGTGGAAAATTACAGTGATACTGTCAACGATCTTATAAAAATTTGGATTGTAATATGTCCTTAAAATGTCCTTCCTGCTCTCGCACCTAGATTTCTTCCCAGAAAATCTTGGTGAGCACATGGAATACTTTCATTAGGAGATTTGAGCTATGGAAAAGAGGTATCAAGGCAAATGGAATCCTAATATGCTGGCCGATTATTGTTGGACCATCAAGAGGGATGCTCCACAGGCGAAATATAGCAGAAAATCATCGTTTCTTACTTTCTATGTGTCAAATGTTTGGAGATTGTGTAGTCAAGATTGCAGAAAGTATTAAAATGTTTGAAATTATATATGCCAATCTATCTAAATCTTGCATGATGGGGAAAAACTGATATCATATTTGAATTCAGGAGAAAAAATACTATCAGAACCACATATTTTTCTTCCCAAGACAAAAAAAAATTCTTCTTTGTTCCCCAGTGTTATTAATGGTGGTACTTGTCTCTGTCCAAAGAAATTAACCTTCAATGGATGTAGGCAAAAAGTTTTAACTGTGTAACAAAAATAAAATAATTTTTTTAAGCATGGCATGTTATATAATATTTATAAATAAATAAAATTAAATTCAACCTAAACAACAATTCATCCGCATTCTCTTTCCTACCACTTTTGGTCATTCGATCATTCTCAGGAAAAGTTATTCTTCAATTTGAGATCATTCAAATTAAAATAGAATAAAAATTTATAATTTTTTTTTTTTATTTAAATTTTATAAATTTACACTCTAATTTAACTTTAATGATCTCAAATTGAAGAATAAAAGTGCTAGAAAAGAGAATGCGGACAAATCGTTGCTAAGATTGAATTACATTTTATTTATATATAAATAAAAATAAAATAACCCAACACATTTAATATCATCTGGATATAGAAATAAAATTGCCTTTTAGTGTTAAGTTTCATGAATAGTTTTGTTCAGCTTGTTTGGTTCTTTTTACAGGGGTCATCATTCACATATTATTAATAAACGACACACAAAGTTCACTGCTTGTCACCACATGTTAATGTTTTAATATCCAATAAAGATTAACAGCTACAGGCAACGATGACTATAATACACATATCTAATAAGGAATTTAGTTCCATCAAAACTATAACCATACTTCAGTAGTTATGTGTGGCTCCACACCATATAAAGAAACCATATGACGAAACTAATTTGAAGCACGTCAACATTTACACAACAGAAATTCAATTTACTAAATTAAAGAAAAGTAGCCAAACACAAAAGGGCATATACTAACAGGTAATAATCCACAACCGAATTAACTGCAGCAGAAATCAAAAACTTTTTTCACTTATTTTATAAAATTAAATTCAACGATTTTAAACATTACACATTTTTTTAAACAAAACACCACAAAGAAAGAAATTAACTCATCAGTATCATTACCGCCATCAAGTTCTACCATGTTTGGAAAAGAGGTTATGATATACAAACAAACGTTTAATTACGAAGGGCCAACTTTTCAATATACTTACCAAAAATACATTTTCAGTTACGAGATACACGCTTATACAGAGATGTAAAACTATTTGGTTTGTTTAATAAGAAAATCACGGACACGTACGTAAGCTGGAACGTTACGAAGTTTGAAAGTTTTTAAAACCGTTAATAAACAACCACAGCCTCTATGACTTAAGTTCAGATGATTCGCAGAGAAAACGTCTAAAAATTTTAGACCGTAATAAATTAATCTGTGATGATGTAAACATTTGATGTTTTCATAAAATTGTCACAAAACTTTGCCAACAATAAATATTAACAATATATTACGTCATTACTTTGTTAATAGATCAATATCACGCATAATGTAGAATAAAGAAAGATATCAATTAAACTATTTTTTAATTTAAATTCGATTATCTGCAAAAGTGTATTTACATACATATAAATAATACTTAATTTTCATTTTTAATGAAATATGATTTTGACTTTTATAAGTCAATGCCAATTTGAAAACTACCAAAAACTTACCAACTATTGACTTAGATAAGTTTAAAATGAATTGAACAATTACTATTATTTTTTGTGTCAATTTTTTTAAGTTGTTTTTTTTTTAAGTGTACACAATACACTTTTAAACGTTTTTATTTAAAATATGAATAGCTCTAATAAATATGCTACCGATACGAAATAGCCGTTTGAAAGAGAGGAAATGTTATTCGTTCCTCTTGTTATATTGACTAAGAGAATTGAATATTTCTATAGTAAAAAACGCTAAGGTAAACGTTTTCTTTGCATTTAGGTTGTGGAGAAGTGGTATTTAATTTTTCTTTAATTCGATCGTATTAACCGGTTTAAGATAACATAGATTACAACGAAATATGGTTTATTGTTTTTACACTTAAATTCGTTGGTTCTGAGAATTTTTTTCTTCTGGAAAGGAAATGTGACTGTTAAATCTATTTTACGTGCTAAAAAGTAACAAGATTTTATTTGCTTTGCAGTACACTACTTTTGTACATGAAAACATAGTATTCCTTGATATCCTAAGATTAGAAATTTAAAAGAAGAATATGAGATTAGTGAGATCACTAAATTTTATTCGACGTACAATTTTTATTTCAGTTGTTACAGAAAGTTATTAAATACTATTAAAAAATATAGATGTTTGTAAAACTTTTAGAGGCATTGTGCCCTCTAACGGGAAAAAATTGAATCGCTCGTTTTCCTCATAAGGAGCTTCCTTTTAAGTTTGTGATGAGAGACAAATGTTAACTAGTTTGAGATTAAGTTGAGTTTTTAACAATTTAGAACTATATTTTTGTTTTACAATAATGTTTTATATTATTGGTTTAGGATTGGGGGATGTAAAAGATATTACTGTGAAAGGTTTAGAAACCGTTAGGAAATCAAAACGGGTTTATTTAGAAGCATACACCTCGATACTAACAGTGGGCAAAGAAGCTCTGGTAAGGAAGTGAGTAATTCTTTAATGTTTTTGAGGATGGGAGTAGTTAAATTCCTTTCAGGAAATATTATCCGTTTTGTAACTGAATTATTTAATTATATTTAACTTTACATTGTATTGACATATACATAGTAATGTACTAGTTAACCCTACTTGTTTGTATTATAATGGCAAAAAATTGAACAAATGTTTGTTGAAGTCTACCGAACATCGGTGTTCGAATGTAAGACAAGATTTCATTGAGAAATGTACAGATTTAAATTCCACTTCTGAGTCACTAGATGATTAGAAAAAAAATTGCGTCGTGTACAGTTGTAATATAGCATTATTTTAACTCTTTATAATATGTAGCTTAATTTGTTATTTTACTACATTGAGGATATACAAAAGTTATATATATTGATGTGTGTGTGTGTATGTATATTGGATATTGAAGATATATTTTTATATATTAAGGCACATATCATCATCATCCACTTTAAGTCATAGGCCGTTTGATCTGTTGCAAACTTTGTCAATTTTTTTCTCATCTCTTCTTGGGTCTTCCAATATTCCTATATCCCACTGGTCTGCATTGAATTATCTTCTTGGGAAAACAACAATTATCCATTTCATCCACATGTTGTTTCCAATCATTTCTATATTCAATAATTTTATCATTCGAGTTGAAAATATTCAGCTCTTGCTTGTCGCACTTCACCATTTTGCTTTCTATCCCTTTGGGTAATTCATATACAGATCTAAGAAAACGCATTTCAGCAGCCTGAAATGTGCTTTTATCTGATGTCAAAACCCATGTTTCACTACCGTACTGACCTGCTGGAACAGCTGTGATTTTATAAAGTTTTATCATTTCTCACTCTGCCATACAATGTTCTAATAATACCACACATTTTATTAAACTTTTCTATCTTATTTTTTTTCATCTGTTTCTACAAAAGGTGATATACTGCAACCCAGAAATTTAAATTCATTCACTTGGTCAATGATTTTATCCTCCATTACTAATTTACATTGCAGCAAATTTAATACAGAAAAGGCCATGGAAACCATTTTACCCAGCGAGATATTAAAATTATATTCTTTGACTGTCATTGAATTCAAACAAAGCACGCTGTAGATAATCTTCTCTGTTGGATATAATAACTTGATCATCAGCAAACAAAAGTGTCATTACAAAGTTATTCTGATAAATATCATTGTCAAATTTTAAAATTCTTAACTTATTTTTACATTCTCTGATGGTTTCATCTAAATAAATATCAAACAATATAGGTGAAATTCCACATCCTTGTCTTATGGCCATGTTCAACCTTTCCATTTTACAATCTAACTGCTACTCTTGCATCCCAGTATAAAGTTTTCAATAATTTGTTATAATAAATAGAATGAATATAATGGCTCTTTCCACCATTGTATTCCATAATTTACCTCTCAATACTTTGTCGAAGGCCTTTTCACAATTAATAAGGATTATATAAATACTGCAGATGTGCACAGTATCAGTTCGACCACTCCTGAGATGTGTGGTTAATTGAAACCCAACCACCAAAGAACACCACCGGTATCCACGATCTAGTATTCAAATCTGTGTAAAATAACTGACTTTACTAAGACTAGAACACTGGAACTCTCGACTACCAAATCAGCTGATTTGGGCAGACGCGTTCACCACTAGACCAAGCCGGTGGGTGTCCCTCCATTGCTTCCTTCTCTGTTTCCAGTATAAGCTAAAGAAACTTTGTAACCAGACATGTAATTCCTGTGGTGCATATTTAAAAAATTTCATGTTCAAGTTGTCCATCCCTGGCGCTTTCTTATGACTACAAGCAAGAGCCGTTTGCAATTCCTTAAGGCCTATATTGTCTATGACAGGTATGAGTATCCATGGATCATCAATTGGATGAACCTCTATGTCTGTTGACCAATATTGCTGACAATATTCCAACCATTTCTCAACATCAATAGTGTGAATTCCTGCCGAATCTCATACATCTGTATTGAAATGCTTCATAAAATTATAAGTACCATGAAGATCATGTTCTGTGCTGGCAATATACCCATCACAAGATTCCTGTTTAGCTTTCCTTACTAACGTTTTTGTCTTTCTTTCTTGACTTTGATATTGCTCTTTATCGATATTTGATTGCATTGATCTCTTTCAAGATCGTCTTTCCAACTGTATAACCCTTTCTTCTTCAAAGACTTATTCCTTGAACTCAAAGCTTCAAATGCCGATATATATATATACATATATATTTTTTTTTTTTTTTTTAAATCGTTTCTTTTAAGAAATGATTTCATATTTCTCTCTACTATATGCAAATATATCTATTTTATTAGATCACCCAAAGTACAGAATAAAAGTAGGATGGCTTAACTTATTATACTATATATGCAGGATTGTTTTCACGATTTACTAGCTTAATCAGCTGCATTATACATTCATCTCAAATTACATTACAAACTGTAAAATGTATTAATGCATTTATTTATTTTATTTAAAATTTGAAACTCTTAATCTTTCTATTTTAAACTTTTATTAAGTTAAATTTAAAAACATGAAAGAATAATTGAAATTAACATTAAAAATTAAATTGCAAAACCTTTTTTTTTATGTAAAAATATGACGTCAAGGCATAAAATAAAATTAAAATCAAAATCAAATAAAAATAATTTTAAGTAAAGCAGTTATGCATGTTACCCATTTAACTGAACTTATTTTACTGTACTGATTGAAATATATTAAATTATACATCATTATAAAAGTAATGCAGTATATGGTACCACCATCTACTGCAGCTTTCAAAATACAGTCATCCTCATATTTTGTCTGAAGGTTGATCATATTAAATTTATTTTTATGTTTATTTATATATATAGTATCTTTCTAAAATGTCTAATCCCTTACTATTTGTATTCATATTATATTTTTTAATATCTAATATTTAAAAATTTTCCTAATATCAGATTTGTATGTATGTTTATTCTTAATCAGATGATCAGGTACATTAGAAAAACTTAATTTACCTTTTTTATGATTTCTAAACTGTTCCAAGAATCTAGCCTTAAATGATCTAATGGTCTTTCCTATATAAATATGATCGCAATCATTACATTAAATTTTATAAATACCACTCTAATTACATAAATCAGATGAATCATTATGTTAATTACTTTTTATGTGGTTATTTGACTGGTACGCAGGTTTAAATTTATTATCATCATTAACCTTTAAGGTTTATCATCATAAACCTTTTTAATATGTTTAACTATTTTATCAGTATATACGTATTTTAAATATACATTGTCAGCTTTTTGTGTGCTTTTTAATGTTATTAAATGTGTATTTTTTTTCATTTTTGACATTGTTTATTATATATATTATCTACTAAAGAACTGTCATAACCATTATATAAGGCAATTTGTTTTACAATACCTATTTCTTTGTTTAATTTACTTTTATTTTCATTATACTTTGTATAATTAATTGCTTTATTTACCATGTAAGTACTAATTTTGTGTGACCACAGGTAAATATTATAGCTAACCATCCCAGTTTTATCACCAATTTTTAAGTCTTTTAATTTATTTACTAATTCGTATTCATTTTTATATTATATTCGTTACCTAAATTTATTTTGTTTCTAAGTATTTTATCAATTATTTTAGAGACAGTTAAGAAGGAGCAGTTTTGAAGTAAATTAAAGGTTGCATAGGTATATACTCAGTTTGTGTATTTTTGGTAATCCAATTAATATAGGTGCAATTGGTTTATAAGGGTACATCCTAGTGTGGTATGTTGAATTATTTTTATAATTGAAAATGTTACGTTATTTTATTATTAAACTTTTATTGATTCTTAGAAATTTTTTAGTAGGGTCCTTTATTCCCTTGAAATCATTCTCCATTATATATTGTTCCATCAAATTTTTATATTTATCGGAATACATGATGACCGACATATTAGTTTTATCTGATTTCAAAATGATATTATTATATTTAATTTAATTTTTAAGATTGTAAATTATTTTTTTATTATAATTAATAAAAGGTTTACAATTAAACTTAAAACATAAAACTTCTTTATCATTAGGATTTGATTTATTACATTTATTTCGGTATCTACCATAATATGCTTAACAATATCATTCTTATAATTTGCAATTTAATGTTTAATGATAATTTTAATTAATTTTTCATATTTTTAAATTTTGTTTAATTTTTAATTTAACTGACTAAAAGTTTAAAATTAAAAGATTAAAGGTTTTAAATAAAATAAATAAATTCATATGTTATATTTTACAAAGTTTGTCAAGTAATTTTATATGAATATATAATGCAGCTAATGATGCAAGTAAATCATGAAAGCGTGCCTGTATATATAGTGAAATAAGGTAAGTTATCCTACTTTATTTATTTTGTACTTTGGTTGATCTAATAAAATAAATAAAAAATATATATTTATTTGTTTCACTGCCGCCACATTAAATTATAATTTAAACAATTGTAAAATCAAAACCAAATAAAATACATTAAAAAGTAAGAAACACCAATTGTAGCGTTTTCAAAGTCAATACTTTATCTTAAGCAGTTAAAATTATATATTACACATAAAAAATATCTGCATATAGTTGCTTTGTCACTCAATATTAAAACCTGTATCCAATACCATGGCATATCATTGAGACTCAGTGTTGTACCGTGCTGTGAGATAGAGGTTTTAGTAGTAAATGAAAGCACTGTATTAAGATATTTTTTGTGTAGAAAATAATTTTAACTGCTAACAAATAATTGACTTTGAAAATGCTGCAATTGTTAAGTGTCTTTTACATTTTATTGTACTGCATTTAGTGGACTTGATTTTATAATTTTATTATTGTTTATATATATTGAGGTATAGCATATGAGGATATACTTTTTGTAATTATTTAGAAAGGTGATTCATATCAAAAGTCAATAATAATCTTGGCATATGTTGTTTTCACCAAGATTGATTGGAAATATATAAAAAGTATCACTATTGTAATTTTTGACTTACAAAGATTTTAAAATGAAAAATCAGAAGAGTACATATTCCTGTAGTGGAGAGGAGTAATGCTTTGAATTTATATCAATACTCTTTGTGTTTTAATTTTTCCATTTTCATGTAATCTGTATCTAACATTTACTATTCATTATTAAGTATACTTCATTGAAATTTGGTCAGCCGATTTCAGGTGTCGATTATGAAGAAATTAAATTACTATAAAATTAAATTACCACTATTAAATTACTATAATGAAATCTTTTATATGAGTTTCTGAACTTCGTACAATACCAGCAAACATAACCTAATGCTTACTTTGTTCACTAACCTTGTCTAATTAACCTTAAATATTAAATTGGTCAATTTTTAGACTGAATCAGTAATTGTATATAATAGCCAATCATTTAGTCTAAAAATAAAATCCATTTTTACAGTACTGAAATACAAAACATTTGGTGAGGGTTCTGTGTGTAACTTAAGGGATCTAGCTTGGATGAAAGGCATTTTACTGGCGCCTTTTTTGATGCTGTATCTTAGTCATTTTCATTAGAATAGAGAAATATACAGTTAGTTATTTGAATACTACCGTTTGTGTCATAATTGACTTTTCCCCTCTCAATCATTAAGAAAAAGGATAAAATTTCATCATTATTAAAACAAAAAAAATGTTAAAATTTAAAAACTTCTGTAGGGTAACTGTTTTTTCTTGTTTATTGATGATTAACATGACCATAACAACACATTGTTATGTCATAAACCTTGACTAATTAACACCATAATTTTTTGAGTATTTATTTAATGAATTCAGCAATTATTTATTATTTAAATAATCAAAACATTCCTGTTAATTAGTCAAGGTTAGCGAGCATAGGTTAAGTTTGGTTAAATTATATTTATAAAATAAATAACCATTTATTAAAATTAATAAAGAGACTGTTTTGAATCTATGTTAAACTCTATATCAGCCCATTTTCCATCGAAATCCGATTGATTACTTTGTATTTAAATAAAGCTGTAGCTGCGGTGGCGTTAATACGTAAGTACCCAGTTTTGTACAAATCTTTCATGCTTACCACATTACTTTTCTATATGATGAATAACTTCATAATTTCAAATGAGAGTCATTTATTATAATTCACGTAATAATTAATAAATTATATAGTAAAAATCATAGCTAATGATTGATTACCTTCTAATTCAAAATATATTACATTCAAGATGTAAAGAATTAGTTGTCAGCATATAAATATTAGGTGTTACCCAAAATGACAGTAAATCCAGACTTTCCTTTCAATTAAAAATTAGGTTACTTTGTCATTTAAATTTAAAATAAGTAAATTTGTATAACTTTGTGGAAAGTTTGGATTAGACTTTCAAAATTAACCTGTCCTGCTGGAAGTTTAAAGTTTTAGGAAATGGTATATTGATTTATTTTTCATTTGGAAAATGATTTAGGCAGGTTTGTCAAGTTATGAGTGGAGAATGGAGATAGCAAATTGTCTTGTCTAAAAAAACATATTAATCAAAAATTGATTTTATGACTAGAAAAAAAATAAATTGTTAAAAAGTAAAAATTTTGCTAACCTACTCACTAACCTTGTCTTAACTATTAAATTGGTTGATTATTGGGCCGCTGTTCACATTTTCGACTTTTATTATCTGCTTCTATTTTATGCCCATAATCCTTTTGATTAATTTATCTTAACGTGAAACGTATTGGAGCTGAATCCATAATTGTATGCTATAACCACCCTTCTGTGAGGTTTAGTTTTAGTTCAATTGCAGGCCAATTTATATTCTACGAAAATTGTACAGATGAGGAAGAAATTCTGTACCAAAATTTCCACAGAGTAGGTTTCATTGTATTCAGAAATTTTCTTTTTATATAGTTTCTTGTCTTGCTGAATATGTGCAGAATATATTAGGATTATTTTAAAGTGTAAGTTATAATATTTTGATACTATTGGCATGAATTTCAGGAGAGATATTATGGTTGTGAGTTAATTTTAGCGGATAGAGAACTTGTTGAACAAAGTGCCCATGAAATCCTTCAGAATGCTGATAAAGATGATGTTGCATTTCTTGTTGTTGGAGATCCATTCAGTGCAACCACTCATACTGATCTTTCACTGCGTGCTCGAGAAGCCGGTATTCCTTGTGAAATTATACATAATGCATCTATCATGAATGCTGTGGGCTGTACTGGATTGCAAGTAAGTAGTATATTGTTTTTTTAGATTTTAATGATTTTATGATTTTAATAAATAAAAATTTATTAAATTTTCAACAATGCCTGTGTATATTTGCAAATTGAAACCTAATATCATTGAGTATTAGTTACATTTTGTAAATAGGCATAGTATGGTTGAAGATTCCATTACTCCACATGCTGGGTAAAGTATGGAATGAACTCGCATATCGGTTGGATGTGTGACAAAAGGTGCTCACATTGAATACATGTAAGTAAAAACTATAAGAGTAACTCTTTCATTATATTTGTGATTCGTTACTGTAAGTCAAGTTCAGAAATGTTAAATAACTTTAAACCCTTATATTCTTTCTGTACACATTGTATTATGAAGGAGATAAATATTATATCTGTAAAAATTCAAAATAGTTGTTAGGATATGGGGAATGATTGGTTCAGTCAGTTCTTGGTGTGCTGTTTTGACAAAGATTATTAATGTACCAAAAATTGTACTTGAAGAGGTTTTCATTTTGTTGTAAGTGACACAGCAGCCTTAACTTTTAACAATAACTAGGAAGAAGTATAAATTTATTTGGTTAAAACTATGGCAAGTTGGTTTATTATTAATGGTTTTCACTTGAATGTACATAAAATGTCTATATTAAGTTATGTAGACTAATGTAAGCATAGTTTGATGCAAATGAATAAATTTGAGTATATATCTAGATAATAGTTTTTTATTGTATGTTGCTTGCAATCTTTTTAAGTTTTTTTATTACGAAATTTAAAAAAATATATATTTACCCATACCCAGGCTTTGCATTTTTGATGTACTAATCTCATGTATTTATATTTTATTATATATTTTTTGAATGTAATTGAGAAATAAATATATTTTATTTCATCTTATATTACTGTTCTTAGTGTATGTATTGACTCTAATTTTTTTATTATATAATTGACTTCTCCATATCTTTATTTAAATTCCAGTTATATAATTTTGGTGAAACTGTATCCATTCCTTACTGGACTGACACGTGGCAGCCGGATAGCTTTTATGATAAAATTTTGGGCAATTTAAATAGAGGACTTCATACACTTTGTTTGTTAGGTAAGTTAACCATTAAATAAATAAGTTTTAAATGTTAAATCCTTCATTTTTCTGTTTATTATTTAGCTAGTGATTTTCTTTCAGAATTTGATTTTGTTTTTAGAGTAGGTTATCACTTACAATTTAGAGTATAATTGTTTTTTTATTAGTATGTGAATTTTAGGAGAAGGGAACAATAATCTGTATTTGTTTAACTTAATTAGTTTTAATATAGGTTTATTACTTGTTTAGATGTTATACTCTGTAAATGAATCTTATATTAAGAACAATATGAAACTTTTAATGGATACATTTGTCAAACTACAATAGATGGTATGCAGTTCTACTTACTCTACACCAAGTGCAGTTTTACTTTTTCACCAAGAACATTTTGAAAAATTTGTATCTGAATTGAAGTCCAGTTCTACTTTTGTATTTAATCCATAACCTACTAGAAAATTAAAAGATTGTGATTTAAATAATATAAATTAAGAAGAAACTTTACATGCAGAAATGATTTAGAAAAAACGAAAAACAGTAATAAAAAAACTAAGTTGTGTATTTCTTCTCTTATCTGATGATGTTGGTAATTTATTTATATGTTATACCAAACTGAGTCTAGTATTATATTTAAATTTTTTTTAAATGTATAAATTTTTTTTAAATAAGATATTTTGTACTAAGATATCTTTCTTCATGTAAACCTAATTCTCTGCTCCCATAGTGATATTTATCTGCTTTTACTTATTGAACTGGTTATTCCTTATCGTCGCTTTATTAGTTTATGTATTGGGGTGATTGTTTTACACAAAAAAATAAATGCATGTAAAGGAGAAAAGAGTAGTTAGTAATAACTAATTATTATTAATATTATTATCTTTTATGACCACATAGGATCACTTTACTCAGTCCGTTATCCAAGTCTCTTTGATGGGACTGTTTGGGCCTTGTGTTCCTCCAAGTACTTTTTCATATGTTCCAAACTTTGTGCTCTTTCTAGTGTTGAAAATGTTTGTGTTGTGAGTTTTTTCTTATGAGTGTGAAGCGAGTATTTTTGTTCTTGATTTTCTTGTTTAATTTTATCTTATCTGTGATGTTTTCTGATGTGAGGCTAATCTCCTGTAAATCCTCTCCTATTTCTCTGATCCATCTGCATCCTGTCTTGGTGTTTTTTGAGTCGAGGTTATACTGTATTAGCTCTTTCAGAAGTCGTGAATCTTGCATCCTCGTGATATTTTCAAAGAATCCCAGTTTCCTCTTAACCATCGTATCAGTGATGGGTTCTAGCCCTATGTACATGACTTTGGTGGGCACAATCCTCCACTACCCGTCTTTCTGGTACTTTTTACTGATGCATGTTCTGCCACTTCTTTCAATTATTAGGAGTTTTTGATTGTTCATTCAAGTGGAAGAATGTTTGTGTTGCATAAGTGGCTTCTGTGTTGTAATCTTATTTTTGCATTTATTGATGAGCATTTTTTATTGTAAGTGCACAAGGTTAATTTTTGAGCTAAAGCTCAAAAATTAACCTCTTATTTGGATCAAGGTTTTTTATTTTGGTTGTTTGTTATTATTTTTCCTAGGTATTTAAATAGGGTTACTATTTTCATTTAATTACTGTTTACATTTACTAATCGTATTGGATTTTTGGGCATAATTTCTGTTTTTTTCAAATGATATTTTGAGGCCAATTTTATTTGCAATGTTTTGAAATTCTAATATTTGTGATTTATATTCATTAATAACAGTCAGCAAAACCAAGACAGTTTGTTTTGATTTTTCAGATTACAGCCCCCGTTCTTAAAGCGTGAGCAGGACTAAGGGTAAATTCATTCCCCCTTGCTTGTAATAGGGACTTGCGACCAGGAGTTGTTGCCACTCTTTTCGCCGCGATGATGCAGGTGCTCGAACAAATCATGCTCCAAAATACTCTAAATCTCCGTGAAAAGGTTATGAATCATCTTAACAATAAGGGCGCAAAACCATTGTAACAGTTCGTAGACATTAAGGTAGTGAAACTGGGGAAGGTACACAAACGACCACCGGCTCAAAAATAGCACTGAAAAAGACTTCATATAACGCAAACCTCTGCTCGTGAAAAGAGACCAGGTCACAGAGCAGTTAATTGTCCTAGTAAAACCAGGCCTGCAAAGTGTGCTCTTTGTGCTTTGGTGAAAGGCTTTAATGCCAGACACCGGGTCAAGGGCAAACAATGCAGGTTGCACGACCTAGCCGGGCGATCTATAAGTACTGTATAAATAGGAGAGCGGCGTCAGTTTTGCCCTCCCCTTCCGCGGGGAGCGCTAGTGTCCCGTCCGCCATGTTGGTTTTTTCCTGTGGGAATTAACCTTTTCCCTGAGCTGCATGTTTGAAATTCTGCAGGGTAGCCAACTTTGGTAATGTGTGTTCGCTTTGAATATTATTTATAATAATTAATTCAAAGGTTGGTACTGCTGTTGATCAGCTGTTGTGTACCGGTCGGTTTGAATTAAATAAATAAATAATATTTAAAGTGAAAAAAAACCAGGTCGGCTAGGGATCGAACCTAGACACGGCGGGACACGACTTACTGACTGACGCCTTAGACCACTCGGCTGCAGCGGCAACCACTGCATTCAATAAACGTAACTAAATATCGTTTTCTTTCTTCTATAGTTTTCTCGCGTACAACGTGAGTTCTATATTCGATAGCGGTCGCACTGGTATTCCCTTTATTGGAGGCGACGACGGCGACGATTTTTTTTACCACCCATCCCCGATCCAGTCAAAGGGTAGGGCTTAAGGTATAATCCCCGCCCTGCAGTGCCCGCTTTTCGTTTCATCATTTCAACAAGACGATTTATATTATTCCTTTTTGTCTGTCTTCTTACTCTTCCACCACCGAATTTTGCTTTTAACTTCATCGCGTTTGTAACCGCGAATGCCGTAGCCTTTTCCGCGATACTCGAATCCTTAGCTTTAACTCTTTCCCAAGCGCTATCAGCTAATTTACGATGTGCTGCCGCTCTTCTTTCGATATCGCTGTACGTTGCGTATGCGATATCGTGTTCTTTACAAGCGGCGTCCAACTTGTTTACACCGGGATCGCCTCTTTTTAATCGTTTTTTTAAATTCGTTCCCGGTCCGCAATACTGATATCCCGGAATATGTAACTCTATCGGTAATAAATCGATCCCTTTGTTTACAACCGTACTCACCACCTTTTTGACACCTTTTAATGCTTTATCGTCAATATAAGATCCCAACGCTCCTGCAGCCCCTGCTGTTAGAGTTGTTAACAGTCCACCGCCTCGTTTAAGACTGGCTATTCGTTTAGATCTTCTCAGCTTACCCTTTCGAACAGAAGAAGAAGAACGTTTTGACCTCCTCACTCTTGCCATGTCGGACAGACAATGAACTTGTTTACAACATTCCACCATCTTACACTGGATCCGTGTTCGGCAATCGTACCATATTCTTATTCACATCATCCTCTTTCGTTGTCATCCTATCTGTTTTTGTATCCGAGACCGGAGGACGTATCATATTTTTATTCACATCCTCATTCTTCAATGTCTTATCAGTGATTGGAGGATGCACCATATTTTTTGTCACATCCTTTGTATCTTTACTACTTAGATCTGTGATTGCAGAATCACTTTGGTGATGTTTGTCAGCGGTTAATACATTCATAAGCGTTTGTTGATTTACGTTTCTGTTAGCGTTGTCGTTAATGTTTAATAGAAATTTGTAAAACCTAAATAGTGTGTCATCGATATATCCCTTAGTCGTAGTAAGCAATTTTTGTATATGTAATTCCATATTATCCACATAGGAGTTTGTTGCGAGATCGGTGTTATTCTTAGGTATACCAGCGTTAGTGATAACAGATTCTCTAGCGTCGACTATTTTCTTTTCATCGAAAAGGTTTGTTCGTAAATAGTTCAGAATAACGACGTCCGTCTTTTCGACAGGATCACCGACACCTCATATTCGCTTATTTTGAAACTGACTGCATTGACATCTGATGGTAAAACTTTGGCTAAGGATACACTATTTAGATCGCTATGCATTACGTACTCTTCCGCCAACTCTTCCTTCAATTCATCCCTCATTATATCGACATATCCTTTAGTCGCGAGGTCAATCAACTGTACAGGTGCCTTGACGTTCGTTATAACACTTTTTTGGATATCCAAGACACCATGATGGGACCGGGTGATGATGCAAGGTTTGTCCCCGGCTTTTGCGCGGACCAGAATGAGGTTGCGTTACCCTTGTTGGGTGACTTAAACTGGTCGACTTATTTGGGTATCTGAATTTCTATGTTGCATAAAACATAATTTGGACGGTATGAATGTATCACACTGATTTAACTTTAAACTCGTTCGTTTTCTGAGGCATTCATAGTGACTAATGGTGTTGTCAAATCTGTACTAGGCGCCGGGTTCGCCGTTTCGGTTAGTTTGAGGGAATCATGTTAGGATGGATGTGAAGATGTCCGTTTGAGGCCTATGAAAGTCCCCTAATGGGAATTATCGTTGATGACGGTGGGTGGGTTGATGTTTCCTGGTGGTGTTGTTTAGGAGTTCTGTCAGCTCTTCACAATTTAGGATTTTGTTGAAATATTTAGCTAGGATTTCCACATTGTTTTTATTGTTATGGGCCACCTTATCATTTTCATTCTTTATTAATATGTTTGGGGGTTGGTATTTTTGGAGCTGATTTTTTTTTTATGGTTTTGTAGTAGTATCTCGACTTTGTTTTATTGAATTCTTCTATTGACTTCAGTGTGTCTTTATGGTATTGTGTTTTTACTTACTTGGGTTCAAGTGATTCTTTTTTTTCAGAAGGTTGTTTCTGATTTTTGGAATTGGTCAAATAGCCATGCTTGATGTCTTTTCTCCACTATTTCATCACATTTGTTGTTCCACCATTGATTTTTTTACAGGATTTTACTGGCACTAATTCTTTTGTGATTTGTTTAAGGTTGTTTACTGTATCTTCAGGTTTATACACGATTGTTATTTTTTTGGTTGTGTTTTGATAATTTTCATTCTTGATTTGTTGGTAGGGTCCATTTTTCATAGTTTTAGAGACTTGGTTTTGTTGCTGTCTTTGGGGAGTAAATTTAATTTTAATCTGGCTTCATAGTGATCTCAGCCTGTGTCTACTCCTCAGAGGACTTTTATGTTGTAGATCTCCTTGTGTTGGCGTTTGTCCATGAAGATTTGGTCTACTTGCCATTCTCCTTTAGTGTAGTCGAGGGGTTTCCAGATTTGAATTTTGAGGTTTCCTCTTGAAGTATGTGGATTTCAAGATTAGTTGTGGTTTCTGCAGAGATTGAGTCTGTCCATTTTTGTTTGTTTTCTTTTGGGCTGGCCATTTTCCAATGATGTGGTGGTATCTTCTTTCTCTGCCCAGTTGATTATTGAAGCCTCCAATTAATTGTTTAACATGGTTTTTGAAGGTGGTATTTATAGTCATGTCGAGTAGATCCCAGAACCTTTCTGTTTCTTTACGGACTTTTGGAGAGTTATTTTTCTTATTAATGGGTGCATGAGCATTTATTGTAGTGTAGATTTTTATTAGATGCTTTTAGGGTGGGTGTTGAGATTCTTGAGGTTTATGACTTGAAGTTTTGTAAGGAGTTTATTATTGGCTGACTAAAAAGCCTGTTCCAAACTGTAGAACATTTTTCATCATTCTTCCCATGTATATCTTTGTGGAACCTATATACTTGAGATTCCATGGCATCCTTGTCAGTGTTTCTTATTTCCTGCAGACCCATGATGAGAATTTTCTGTTGGTCCATTAGGCCAGTTATTATATTTAGTTTACCGTTCTGCATGAGTGAGTTAACATTGGATGTGGAAATGTAGGCGATTTGCTTTGGTTTGATTTTGGACATTGTATTTTTCTTGTTCATATATGTAGCATTAGGGCATTTCAATGCTTCCGATCGCATGTTATCTTCTAAGTGGCAGCCCACCGTATCCGAATGCTGCCTTCTCTGAACTCTGGTGTTGCTTGGTTCAGCTGGAAAAGTATTCCTTAAAAGATCTTTTATGATTGACTGTCAACAGGGTCACCTGTGCTGGGACTAGATTGCCAGTTACAACTCTAGATGTGATCTAAGTGAGGTGTGATTTGATGATAAATGAAGCTGTTAAGTTTGTTTGGATTCAGTTCACTGGATAAATCTATCCTATTTTTCCCAGATATAGCTAGATGCACCTTGTGGAGGCTCAATCTAACTTTTGTTAATTTGTTATTTTGGAGAAAAGTTGCTAAGTCATATCTTAAACATTAGTTTTTTTATAAATATCGTAATACATAAACCAGAATGTCTGTATATAAGTTTTGTATATAACCTTAAGATTTAAGAACTGCTGGACCAATGTGATTGATTTTTACCACATTTTTTTTAAATTGAAATTAAGGATGATTGTACTTATAAATTTATCCTTGATAAGGCCATTATTGAGTGACATTAGTGTTTAAATAAAGAAGATGTGTCATTTTCGTGATGTATTTTTTTTTTGTATTGATGAAATCTTGTGTGAGAATTGTGATTCCCATGAGTGAAATTTTTAAAATTTCACTCTGATAACTGACTGAATTTTACTCTTTTAGCATTTTACTTATCAGGTAAACCACGCCTAAAAAGTCAGTGATTTATAGAAACTTTAATTGTAATTTTAGTAGGTTGATGAATATTTTGGTATGTTTTTTTCATGTTTTTGCATTTTGTACAAAATTGAAGCAAACAGATAATTTACCTGTCCTTTTAGTAAATTTTATTTTTTTAACTTTACGATGCATTTGAAAATATTTTGACTATTATCTTTTTTAAGATATTTTCTTTTATTTTAATGAACAAAGGAAGTTCCACTTCCTTTCTCACAATAGCATAACTACTTTAATGTTTATCATACTTTATTAGGTAAGGATACATTTTAAAATGTATTGTTAGCAATTTTGATTAAAATGTTTCAAAAAATTTAGTTAAATTCTTCATCTTGTAGCTACAGTTTTTTGTTTCACTCATTTAGATGATTTTTGGTTAAAGATTTCAGACGGACAAAAATTAATGCAAATAAAATTTTCAAACTTTAAAAACAATTAGTATAATTTTTTATTTTTTTTATTTTGATTGAAGATATTCTTCTGGTTAATAATTAAGAACCACAGATATAGAAGAACACTGGACACTTCAGATTGTAAGAAGTAGAATAAAATTATTAATTTAAAACTTTATATAAATAAACTGTTGTAAGAACTCTTGTAATATTATACCAAGGATAGATTATCAAATATAAAAGACTACAGCAACATTCACTGTCACTTTTTGGCAAGATAATTAAAAAAACAATTTGCTATATAGACCCTAAACATCAATCTAACTTATAAAAAATTGTGTGGGATTTGTTTTGTTATGACTTATTTTAATTAAATAGCAATTTTATTCATTGAAATCTTAGCACTCATGCTATCTCTTCACTTGAAATATTTAATAATCGCCACCCTTTCTTAGAGAAGAATAAATTTTGCTCAGACAAAATACATTTAACAAAAAATTAATAATTGTACAGAAAATTAAATGTGACCCATCTTGGTTAAATGCAGACTCATGTTCAGCTTTAACTAAATATGAATTTGTTACATTTGCCGCTCACTTAGAAACAAATAGTCCACCTCCTTTCGATTTTTCTCATCAGTCACAGAAACTGGTTGTCCGCTGTGAGGTGCATCCTCAATTGTCACTTTATCAGCTTCACATTTGCGAAATTTCAATGCCCACCTATTCACAGTACTCCTGTCAACAGTACTTTTAAACAACGAAAAATATTCGTAGGATTCAAATTTTCTGCTGTTAAAAATTCAATCAACGTGCACTGTTATAACTGTGTGTGCCCACTCGATAGTACCTTTTGTCTCCATGTAGCATGCTAGTGTGCAAAATTTACCAGCCGAGTCTCATACAATTTGTTTGTATTATCATAACTTAAAAAAAATCAAATTATGTGTTGTATTTTTCTTTGTACGTCATGAATTTGCATTATATTCATTCTTCCACAGTGTGTTGCAACTTATTAAAAAAAATAACTTCTGTTTATATCCAATCATATTTTAAGATTCTTTTTATAGTATATGGAGTATGATAAGATTGATGCATGACAAAATTACAATTTTCTTGTTCTTCAGTTTAGGTTTAGTAAAGGAATTGTTCTGTCATGAACCTGAATTTGGTGAAGTTATTAGTTATTAATTGTAGTACTTGGCCCAGAACAGCTGTGTAATATTCTAGGTATGTACAGATTCTAGTAGCCCAAATTAATTGTTATGCTTGTTTAACTATGTTAACTTCAAATGATTGATTATTATTGATCTTCTGGTATCCTAGTTACGAGACTTCGTTCAGCGAGTTGGACATCCTTACTTTTTCCTCTAGAAACTGCTAGAATCTGGAATACTGGATGTGGTTGGTGGACAGCTACTTAAACAGATCAGTGAGATTGTGATTTTTTTTTTTTAGTTTACATTATTCTAAAATTATATTTTTTTTTTAGATATAAAAGTTAAAGAACCAAGTCTGGAAAGTCTAATGAAAAAGAAAAAAGACTATGAACCTCCTCGTTTTATGAGTGTTCAAGAAGCAGCAATCCAACTTTTAGAAATATCAAAAAAGAGAATTGAATCTGATTCTACTATAGTAAATGGTAATTTTTTTTAACCTATGATTATGCATTTTTCTGATGAATAGTAGCGGCTGTGGTTATTTTCCTGAATAGATCCAATATCTCTTCTTCGTAGAGTCTGCAGTGAAAGTAACAGTTTAAAATTTCAATAGCCTAGAGAAAGAAAAAATACAATGTATGAATTCTTACAAAATATTGAGCAAAAAACCAAAAATGTTCAGTTAGCCTGCTTCAGTTATTTTTTCATTAAAATATTTAAAAAAAAAAAAACACATGTTTTGTAATAACTTTTAATGTTATTGATTAAACAAAAAATTATATATAAAATTACTTGTTTGATTATATATAAATCTTTTAATTTTTGAAGCCAAAAAATAAAGCTACAATTTCAAAAAAATATGTTTTTGACTTTTTGAAAATTTGGGAGCTCATACATCAGCAGGCTTTTTTTAAAATAATATTCACTAAAATTGATTTTAAGTAAATTAAAATCCAAATTTAATTTTTTTTTTAATTTGGGTTCTCCTCAGTAGTAGTGGGATAAACATTTTAACATTTTAGTAACTTATTGTTTAATAAACATTTTAAACATTAAAAATTTGAAGGTATGATAAATATTTTTTTGGGGCCTCCCTCCCACATTCAGAGAAAGCATTCTGGTAAAATTAATATTTTACAAAATTGTCTCCCAAGTGGTTGTAATAATTAAGAAAAATAAAAACCTTTTAAAGTTGTCTACAAAATATAAAGGTACAGTCATAATTCAACATTTTTGGCTAATTTTTATTTTTTCAAGACTACTAAAGAGTAGGACTATCAAAAAATTATAATTTTTACATTTTAAATGCAATGTGTAACTTGTGAGATGGATTTAAGTTTAAGGAGGGAGTCTACCTTTCAAAAAAAAAACCTTTATTCCTTTTGAGATTATAAAGTTAACATTTTCACACAAAAGTAATGTTACTTATATATCAAGCAAATCTTTTAGAAATTATAACGTATTCAAACCCCTCCTCCCATAACAGGAATGGGCCGGAAAGTATGAGTTTCATGATAAACATTATAACTTTTTACATATAGCATATTTTAAAATGATTCAAAAGTTATTATTAAGAGGAAGTTCTGCTCTATGCAGAGCAGTATGGATTTTATTCTAATCACTGCCATGGAAATGTTAGAAATTTTGTAGTTTTTTTCAAAAATTCTAAAGTAAATTTGACTTTAATACATTATTAATAATTTTTATGGTAAGAAATAAGTTATGCCTGTAATAGATTGCACAGATCAAGTCGTTCGGTAGAATGATGCCAGAAACACCAAAGACTTATTTATTTACTCTGATCAACTTGCAAATCTACATTTAAAAATTTTTTAAATTGTTTAAAATATAAAAAAATAATAATTTTGATGAAATAAAGCTACATATCATCGCAGAAATAATTGTTTTTAATTTAAAAATGTGAAATTTTTGTTCGTCTAACCCTGATATTTTCTCCTAACCTGTTTATGAATTGTGTTGCTAGATAGCAGTACTTGATAGTACTAGGTAGCAAACAAGAACTTGATAATGCGTACTTGAAATAATAAAATTTAAAAGAGATATACTAGTTTTATTAAAAAAGTAATAAATAAAACAGAAATAAATATTTATTCATACAGAAATAAATTTTTATTCTACAATTAGAACTACTTTAAGGGGCTAGGGTAGTGATATTTCGAAAAATTGTATTTATGGTCCGATTTAGTTCATATTTGGAATATGTATTCTTACATGAAAAGACATTTTTACAAAAAAATTAAAAAAAAAAGATTTTTATTCATGAAGATTGAGTGAGAAGATGATGAGAATTTTGAAGTTGTCTTTTCATACAAATAAGAATATTATTAACAGATGACTAATTATTGACTATACTTGATACATCATCCAATCAACCAATCGCATGATTTCAGATTGAGTATATTCTTGCTGTTCTGCTTGAGTTGAGTCTTGCTTTTTAACTTTAGTTAAATTTTTTTCAGTGCATTTGGTAAAATCTTTTCAACTAGACCATCAGGTACATGGTATTAGTTTCATAGATAATTTGAATTATAATAGCTTTCATTCTTAACAATATTAATACAAAACAACAATACTTTTATTATTTTGAGATTTTTTGCAACTTCAACCAGTGCGTGATCATCCAACTTACATCAAAATTACTTCAGATGAAACCAATAGATACTTAGGATCATTTTGTGCCTTTGATTTATGGAAAAATCTTTTCCATTACAATAAATTGACTATCAATATGCGACAAAAAAACGATTTAGAATATTCAAAAATGCTATCTTGAATTAGAATCGGTTATTTGAACAATGACAATCTAAAACAACTAAATTCTAGAAAATTTCTTTTTACAAATACTGATTACTATAACAATTTGCTTGAATTGTCCAATTACATCAATAAACTACCAATAGATACGTTATGTCTTCTACCAACCCATTACATATGTGAAACATTAAATACTGAAATGTTAAGACGCATCTCATCTGAAGAAATTGAATTAGTTGCTTATGATTCATTAGACAGCAACTTATTTGAGAAAAATAATCAATAAAGCTTTAAAATCAGAAGATGAAAATTGTTCTAAGACTGAATATAAAGTAAATTTATATAATAAATATAAAGAAAGGGCTTATCTCAAAAACAGTGCGTCCTAGGCCAATTCTCATCCGATTTTGAAAGGCCAAACTGAAAAAAAATTTTCTTATGTCAATTCACCTCAAATCCACTTTTCATTATGAATTTTTCAATAAATCTACTCCTTCATCTTGTAAATTTAAGAAAAACTATGATGAGATTCTGCGTCAGTCGGTCATTATTACTTTTAATGAAAACGGGGTACAAACATCTGATTCTTTATTGTATATGTTCCTTCAGATTTGCAAAACTAAAATAATTTCATATAAAGCCACAAAATACAGTAAATTTATCGATAAAACAGCTTCTACATCACAATTCTTAGTTTGTTATAAATGTATTTTATTATAACATACTATAGACTGTCTATGACGTCAGGGGATTCCCTACAGCAGCTGTCAATCATTCATAATTAGTTGTTTTTTTTTATATTATGGTTTAGATAGATACTACAATAGCATTGATCTTTAATCTTTACTTAATGTAAATTACAGTTTTTCTATGCATGCGCAGTAGCATATTAATCGATGCATGTTACGAACAAATAAAAGATAACTATTCATATGTTATTTTCACCGATTTTAAGCTAATTATCAATACAAATACAGGTTTTTTAACACTACAAAGTTATGTCAAGATGCTGGGAAAGTGTTTAAAGTATGGTATTGTATGTAATAAAGGAAAGAATAAAAACAATTAATTGAATTTTACAATAATAAAGCCGACGTGAGAATCTGCATCTCTGCTTTTAATGAGGTTAAAGGTGATAATAAAGATGAAACAACTAAAATTATTAACGGTATGGATGTTTATAAGAAATTATTACTTTTCTGCATTTTGTGTACAATAAAGAATGAAAAAAAAACAACTGGCTGGCGTTTGAATCAGTTGACTATGGGATGCGGCTGTTTGTCGCCTTAATCCATTCAGCTACACCAGCTAGATGACATGTTGGTTGAAAATTGTATTACCTAAGTTGCATGTTAACATTCATTACACGTAAAATACGTGTAATGAATGTTAACAGCAGTACCATACAATCATTACAATTATTCATCTTATTTATATTAGATGTGTTTTCATGTTGGTTCTAAGTACTTGGAGCAAGTAAGCAAAAAAAGAGCGCCATTTAACAAAACTTTTTTAAAAAAGTCATTGCAGAAAAAGTAACTTTTTGTTATTTCAACTAGATTTTATTTTTTTTTTGTTTCAGTCACAATGCAATTATGTTATAAATCTTCATTTAATTCATTATCTAAATATGGAACATCAATAACTTTATATATGAATATAAAGATCCTTAGATTGATTAATTTCATTCAAATCTGATTGTGTAAAGATCATTGGCTACAGTGGATGGATGTTAATAGTAACTTCTTCAGACAACATAGCGAATAAAAAAGGGAAAAAAACAAATTTATTTTGTAATAATGTGATATTAAATTTTAATGAATGTATTAAAAAAATGAAACTTATGCAACAAGTAAACTAATCATACCTAATTTCTGTAATTTTTTTTTATAGGTTTGAGTGGAGATAGTAAATGTGCTGGTGTTTGTAGAGTTGGTAGTAGTACTCAACAGATTGTTGCAGCTTCATTGCAAAAACTGAGTACTTTGGATTTAGGACCTCCACTTCATTCATTAGTTGTTGTTGGACATCTTCACCCTCTTGAAGAAGAATATATTGCTCAGTTTACTGTCAATTAAATAAATAAATATGTTACGCTTGTACATTTCAAGTTTTTTATTAAAATATACTTGATATATTTTTAATTTATATAATTTTTCCTGATTTTGTAAAATTATTTTAGTGAAAAGTAATAGAAAAAAACATTAATTTCTTCTTTTACACTACCTGCCCCACTGTTTCTTATGGCATGTTGAAGCAGCTAAGTTACAAAGATACATATCGTCATAATGTTCTCTTGATAATAATGATGTTCATTATACTGTTGCTACCTCTGGTGGCAGAATGAAGGTGTTACTTGTAGGGCTGAATACCACCTGCATTTTGGTTGGCATGCTGATTATAAAACAGTTTATTGCCTCAGTAAATGCTACAATAGGAAAGCCTTTAGCCACGGGTTACCATGGGTCTCTTCATGCAGAAAAATTTGCCGAGAGGAAGTGGTCCTGTGCCGATTGCAATTAGGACATACCAGAGCTACTCACAGATACCTTGATGTTGGCAGAAAATGACCACTATGCATATAATGTGACTGTGCACCACATCCTTGTGGACTGCATATGTAAGTGCATATTTGGTCTTATGTCACAAATTTAAATTACCGAGGGACATTTAGCGCATCCTATGAAATAAATTGTACTAGACCAGGTACAAACCTCCTACATTGATACTGATAAGAAGAATCAAAATACTTAATAAGATTTAATGATAATCAACCATGAATTTTATTTTGTTATTCCATGTTACATATTTTATCCTAATGATTACATAATGTTTCTTTTATTATTTTAGTTTTAATCTTATTACTAGTGTTAATCGTATTTTATTAATATTTTTTTATTCAAGAAAGGGCTTTTTTTTTTGTTACTTTTTGACCTGGGCAATGATAACATGAAAGTATTTTTTGCCCATAAAAAAACAATATGAAAGCACTTCATTCTTCACTTTCCGCAGTAAGCCTTGCTTGGCATGCTTGTGAAGCATTTCTTGAGAATGGCTCAGAACTTATCATACGTTCATACTGATTTAGATAATCAAACTTGTTTAATAGTTATTGGTTGTTAGGAAGACAAGTTTGCATTAATAGAGCTTTTTATTCATTAGAATTTAAATAATAAACTTTGAATTGTAGTCAAATCAGTTTGAGCTTGTTATTTTTGAATGATATTTATGTAGTATGTAATTGATATTAGTTATACTTATATTGATAAGTACACCTGATTCTTCTATATTTGACAAAGCAATTTTAGTTATCATGGAAAAAATGTAAGAAATTAGGTTTTTGCTGGTTAAACTTGTCAGAAAAAACCTTTCATGTATAAATACCCAGAAATCATTTTCATTTCATAATCTTTATTCCCTTCCCTTTTCCCTAAATTGTTGCTATTGTTTACTTATTGTTTGTTATTATTTATAAACTTCAAAAGATTCTTGGCTGGATTACCTGTTTTTCTGTACTCTTATTTTTGATTTTAAATTTAAAATTCATTTCCCTGCTTCAAAATAATAATTTCACATAAAAAAATGTTTACTTTATTCAAATTTTTATTAGCAAATCTTTTTCAGTCTTAAAATTTCAGATGAGATCCATACAAAATTAGACAACTGTTATAATTGTTTGAAGTTTGCAGGTAGAAGTGAGTGATTTATCAATTATCTTTTTTTCCTTTCTGCTTTTAGTCATTCAGATATGAGAAATCTAAACTAGCTGATGCCACACTTTCCATATGTTAATTATCTTAAGGAAGAATGCAGGCGATACAAAGAAATAAAGTCAGAAATATTGACATTTTGCAACAATTGCATGTAACAGATTAGTCTATCTGTATATTTTTTCAAGGTTTTTTTGAAAATATTCCTTGTTTGTATTTGAAAAGTTCATGCTATGTAAATGTTAAACTTTTAAGATGAAAAAGAGAGGAGATATGAAGAGATTAACCTCTACAAGTCTAACAGGAATATTATGTAATCAACACCAAGTTGAGAATTTCCTTCCAACTAGGTCATTTAAGTCTTTTTCCAAAAGCTTATAAGAGTACTTATATGTAAAACTTCTTATAAAGAAATCAGTGTACTGTATTAATCTCTATGAAACTAACTTACACGCTGATAACGTTGTAAAAAACACAATGCTATCATTGTTTATTTTCAATGAAGAAGATTTTCTGTTGACAAATAATGAAAGCTACATTAAAATGAGAAGTGGTTATTTCTTTTTTAAAACCATTATAAAAAAATTCTATTCACCAATTGTATGTAATCAGTACTAGAAAAAAGGCAGACCTATGGCCCAAAGTGAAAATGTTACATGGTTTATATTTCATTACACATGATTTTGTTAATTGGTTTTGCCAACTGTAATTAAATAACGTTCATGAATTTAGCGTATTAACAACAAAAATTTTTACAAAGAAAAGTTTCAAAATGTTGAACATTTTTAGCCGTTTCTTGAGTTGTGATTTTTTAACACAGCTCTAACCTTAATGTTTTCCTTTTTTATCCCCAAAACACAAATATAATTTTAGATAAATCGTTTGAACAAATGAATCATTTGTGCGCTTCATTCAAAATAAAAATGTGAGCACTTACAACTAACAAACCCAATGCACCATGCTCTTTTATTGGAGAGAAATTGAGATGAATTTATTTATGGATGAATAAATAATGCTAAATTAGGTTGTTTTTATGTTTACCAAAATCACAGAATTCATTCATCAAACATCAAAAAACCGTAATTGGATATCATTAGTCTGTTTCTGGAGTATAAGTTATGATTTTTCAGACAAACTGTACCAACAAATCACATATTTCTTTATGCTTGTAGTAGCTGCAGTTTTTGACATATTTTTGTTCAAAACATCTAATTATTATAGTCATCAGTGACGAAAAATATAATTTTTAAAATCTATTTAGTAAATTATTTTATTTTTATTATTTTAGAATATGCTCATTAAAAGTGTTCTGAAATGTTTTTAATTTCCCAGCACAATCAAAACAAACAACCACATTAAACTAGTTGTGGAATACTTTTCTAAACAGGAGTCATTTATTTCTAACATGTAAATCAATTTTCCCTACAGGTATGAAACAGTTGGTACTTTGCAATTATATAGACAGGACTTAGTGAACAGGTATCAATTACTTGTAATACAAATAATTGGACAGTAATATGCATGATATTTTTTAAAGAAAAAAATATGCGTATTATAAATGTCTTTAAGGCAGTTAACTAACATCTTAAAAAGCCTCATTTGCTCTTAAATTAAATAATCAAAAAAGTACATTTAACTGTAAAAAGGTATCACCTTATTAAATTATAATTACAATTAAATTTTTGTTTTGTGAAATATACGAAAACCTTCGCCAAACTTCATAACCTATACTTTACCCAGTAGTACAGTAACATGAAAATTAATCCAAATACAGATTTCATTTAATAAAAATTAACTATTTAGAAAAAAAATCATACCTTTACTATCTGTGAATATCTAGTAATTAATATGGCCTTTATTCTTAATTACTTCATGTGCACAATTTGGTATCGATTCTGCTAGTGTACTACATTTTTTTTTTTTTTTTTATCATGAAACCATAACAATATTAGTGCTGTAATGAGGTCAATTTTTGTAGTACAATTCATTTTTTAGAGATTATATTTATTTTCGTCCAAAGATTTTCAATTAGGTTTAAGTATAGAGAGTTGCCTGGCCACAGGAGCACTTTTAATGTTTTGTTCTTCAAAACATTTTTCCACTTTTTTGGCTGTATGGCATGGTGCCAAAAATATTACTGTGTGGAAATTTGTTTTGAAGTTGTCACATTTTTTTTCTTCAAAATCTAGATATATCATCCATCTCTCTTCAACGTACAATCTACTGGAAGTAATGAACAGGGGCCTTCAAATGTGAAAACCCCAAAACATTTTCTGAGGATGTTGGATAAGAACCAGTGATTTATATTCATGTGATGCTTTTCTAATTGTGGAACCCTTTGCCCCTGATCATAAAAATTTGACTCGTCAAAAAACATAACATTTTTCCAGTCTTTTTTTGTCAGTTAGCTTGTGCTTTTGCCCACTGGACCCTTTTTTTTGAACATTGCTGGTGTTAAAAGCTGCATTTTAGCTAACCAACAAGCTTTCCATCCAGCTGCAAGTCAATATCTAACAGTTGTCACACGTAAATTGTTCCACTGGCTGCTAATTCTCAATTTAATTTCACAGCAGATAATTTTGGATCAAAATTACTTTTTCTCACTACCAACCAATCCTGTGTAATTTTTTTTTTTTGTTTAACCTCCGGGTCCACCGTTAGGTATTGTTTCAGAGGATGAGATGAATGATTTATAGTGTGTGTGAAAATGCCCATGCCTGATTGGGATTCGAACCTGGGACCTCCAGATGAAAGTTCATGGCGAGACACTACCACTCGCACTATGGAGACCGGCATTCGTGTGTTGAAGTAGTTTTTCTTTATGGCTACATTTGCCTTTACTTCTATACTTTGAGGTGAAAAGGAACTAGTTTATTTAAAATAACATCCACTGTCCCTAGTCCTGCACCACACTTAGAAGCTATTTGTCATTGTGTCATATTGGTACACTCAGAAGGAGAAACAATTTTTGAACATTTAATTGAAATTATGCCAATTATATTCAAGACACAGAACAGAAAATACAAAAATATGATTATTGTAATAAAAAATGAAATAAACTTTCACAAAATACTATTTTTAACATGAAAATTGATAAATAACCAAAGAACTATGACCTCACGTTACAAAACAACTAAAAAGAATGGGTGTGGTCAAGCAGTGTAGCCACAATATAGAAATAAACAAAAAATTCTCTGTGTTCAGAATAATTTGCATGCTACTGTGCAGTCGCTGCCAAGTAAAAGTAATGGCAAGCTTGGCGACGATTACTACCAAATGTAAAAACATGTTCCTTGTCTTAGTAACTCCCCTTACCAATGTTCTATTTTTAACAAATGAATGCAACTATTTAGAAATGAAATACAGTCGGCTAATTCTGTATTGTACATTGTAAAATGTAATAATGGATGACAAAATATCTATTATATGGTAAATATTGCAAGGATGGTTATTACTGTAACTTTAATTATTTACTGGAAAATGAATTATATGTTTAATTCTTCAGCTAAAATGCTCTCCTTGCTGTCATCACTATCTTCAGTGTAATTATCACTACATAAAACAACAATGAAAGATTCTGTTAGAGAATCTATTAGTGATTCTTGGCTCCAATATTTAGATTTGTTTTTTTTTTCACTGTAAGGTTTCCAGTGTTTGTCACTTATCAAATTCATTTTATCTTCAAACAGTTTCTGCACTTCTGACATCTTAAATGTTATGCTGTGGCTCCCAACATGTTGTTTTACCTCTGACCATACCATCTCAATTATTTAAATTAAGATGGTAAGCCACAGAACTTAATGCTCACTTCTTTCCAACAATTCATCAAATATGTATTGTTTGCTGTTACTTTTGTTCAGCTTAATTAGTTCTTATAATTGTGGTTTAATCATTTGAGATGAAAATGGAATATGATGTTTCTGTAGCCAAACAATCGTGTCTTGTTTCTTGCTTGATGATGCTGTAAGTTTTTCAGAAACGGTATTATGATATGGAGCATTGTTGATAACTACTACAGACGTAGGAGGAAGGTTAGAAACTAATTTTACTTCACTCCATTTCAAATAATTTTTAGTATTCATGCTATCATGGTAATCGCCACTTTTTGATTTGGCTGCCCAAGTTAACATTGCGTTTGGAATAAAGCCCGTTTCATCTATGGTGTGAATTATAATTAAGTGTTCACCTTTATTTACTGGTAAATGAAGTCCTGCTTCGCTGTTATCAGCCCATGATTTTGTTGTTGAAAAAGATGATAAAACATAGAATTCATTTAAGTATATGATTGTCCAATTACATTTTCTAAAATCACTGATTGCCTGCAGGTATGAAATCCTTTTCCGACATATATTTTTAACTAAAAGTTTCCTTCATTTTTTTGTTTTGCAGCACTTAAAACCTAATTCTTTCAAAGTTCTTAAACTAGTTTCACTGCCATTGAAATTAATTTTAATTTTCAATTCTTTACAGTTTGGCAGCTTCCTTATCTCTTTTAAATTAAATTTTAACTCAATTAAATGCTTGTCATTAGGGCCGGCCCTAGGCGGTAGGCAAAGTAGGTGACTGCCAACTACCTGAACTAGAGTGTAAAAAAATATACACAACCCACAAAAATATATTTCGATTATTTGATTGTAGAAAATAATATTATTTACTATTTATTAGTACAATAATATTATTGTACTAGTTTTGTTTATTTTAAAAGTACATTTAAATTATCTCTAAAAATAGTAGGTACTAATTTTAGTTTTTTTTTGTTTTAACTTCTGGGTCAATAGGTATTGTTTCAGAGGATGAGATGAATGATTTGTAGCGTGTGTGAAAATGACATGCCTGACCGCGATTTGAGCCCGGAACCTGCGGATGAAAGGCCGAGACGCCATCACTCGCGCCACGGAGACCGGCACTAATTGTAGTTTGTATATTCGTTGTCGTTAGCTCGTTAAAATTATAAATTTTGTTTTTTAATAAACCATTTTTCCGTAAATCTTTATTAGTATTATAGTCTTCAATTATATGTCATTTTTCTGGTTAACATGGTTCTTTTATAATTCTGTTTTTTTTTTCTGAAAAATTTTAAAGTTTTTTAACATTGGGGGTGGCATTTTTTGGGTTTGCTACTGCGGTAAAAACGCTAGCGCTGCCCCTGATGTCACTTTTTTATTTTCCTACAGCTAAATCTTTTTTCATGAAATCATACACGTTTTCAATCTCACAAGCCTGCCTTTGAAGTTTTTTAACTTTCACAACAGACTTAAATTCAGCCATAACTAATCGTACGTGAACGAACTACTTAAAAAATTTCGAACCGTTAACCATGATAAAAACTTTTAAAAAAATATCGTATCGTACATTACTTGACTATGTAACAAAGTACACGACACATTCCAAAAGAACCGTACCGAGAGGCGGAACCACAGAACTGAACTTTATAGACATGAAAAAGCAAAGGAGAAACAAGAATAAAAATAATTGTTTTGTATTTGAAACATGATGTTACTTTCTTAATACTGTAAATACACAAAAATACATTGCTTCATAAATAACAGTTGCATCTAGTATTTTTATACTACTAAGTATAATTTACTTAGTGTGCCAATGTTTCAGAGAATACTAATGTAACGGTGACGTACACCACGATCATCCAAGCTCGCCGTTACTTTTTTTCTTTTTCCTGTTTAGTCTCCGGTAACTACCGTTTAGATAATACTTCAGAGGATGATATGTATGAGCGTGAATGAAGTGTAGTCTTGTACATTCTCAGTTCGACCATACCTGAGATGTGTGGTTAATTACCCAACCACCAAAGAACACCGGTATCCACGACCTTGTATTCAAGTCCGTGTAAAAGTAGCTGGCTTTACTAGGACTTGAACGCTGGAACTCTCGACTTCCAAATCAGCTGATTTGGGAAGACGCGTTCACCACTAGATCAACCCGGTGGGTCAAGCTCGCCGTTACTTGGCGTTTTGATTCTCACCCAATCTCTGTAATCGATTACGTAGCGAGCAGATTTCAAATTTAACTTACAAGCTTAAAGTCTCAATTTCTAATTACAGGTTTTACTACGTATGCCAGTTTGAACGAGATCTAAAAGGTTCTTAAATTATATGCTTGATAAAAATTATTGTAATATATGCTACACTACCATAAAAAAAACAAAATTCACTAGTTAAATTATTAATAAATATTAACATTTTGGGGTTTATGTAGCATAAAAGTATTTTACAAATGCTTTGGTTTTTTTATTCTTTCACCTAAGGCTTTATGAGAAAATTTTTAATTTCTTACATTCATTTCATACAATACGCTTAAGCAGTAAATCATATTCAGCACAAAGCCTATACACGCATTTTCATTTGTAATTAATTTAAACTGCTACCATTATCAAGGAAGAATTAAGCCATATCTTGAAAAAAAAACTACTAAAACGATGATAAAAGTAATGTAGTTGGCAGCTCGTACTAAAAGAATGGCGGTTGTTTTCTGTGGTAGCATATTTATGTCTAGGATGATGTTTTGTTACATTTTTTCTTTGAAATCTAAGTACAGTTTCGTAAGTTTCAATCATTTTCAAATATTTAGTATGAATTTTTTATAATTCTTTTCTAATCTTTTAACAGAATTACTAATACTTTACATATTAATCATGTTGAATTCATTTACAGAAATGACTTAAGCTTCTTTACGTTCTTATAGATCAAGCGTTGAAAAATTTTATTTAAGTGTTTATGTAGTACAAAAGATGCAGAGCAATTTTCCTAACGTATGAAAATATTTCCAGCCAAGTAATTTTAAAAAAGAAAAGAGAATGTAGTCTTATCACAGTTGTACTAAGATGTATATGCGTCTTTGTACAAATACATATTTTGTAAGCTAATCATTTTCATAACATTTTTAAGTGGATTAAAGAGTTAATTTGATGTAAAAAATTTATTTATTTTTTCCAAAAAGTAATTTTAAAATGTGATACCCGACCCGAACATACATGGTGTGTTTTACCTAGCCTAACCATATTAATTTTACAATTTTGTTAATTTTTGGAAGATTAAAATTCATATTAATAATATAATAAAAATTTATTTTGGATAGACTTATGATCAACAAATCTATAAAATTTACTGATAGTTTTTGTAAAAGATAGAAATCATTTAATTAACTAGTTTATATAATTTACTTTTAAAGGGATACTTTATCACATTTGTTTTGAAAACATCAAAATCACAAATAAAAATATACCTTGGGAAAAGGTAATTGTTATTCATTTTTTAGAAACTTTTGTTTTCACTTAATTTCATTTATTAAAATTCAAAGTTATATGTAGTCATGTTAAATAATATAGTTTTTCATATTATTATTTTTATTCTTTCTTTTTAATTATCTCTAATTGTTTTACTTATCCTAATATTTATAGATTATGCTAGTAAATATCACCTAATGTATTAATCTTTGAGAAAGAGAACAATTTAAAAGATATGTCTGTCCTTTTGCAGAATGATGGTTATCTCAAAAACTACTAACATCTTTGAACAAGTTAACGGTTTTGTTTTCTATGAAATGCTTCCTTAGTAATTGCTATTTTATTTTGTATTTAACTTCTGTAATCTGTTAATATTGAACTGAAGCACCTGCACTGTTTTACTTGTTCAATTCTTACATTTGTCATGGTTTTATTGGACATTCATTGACTTATTAACTTCTATCTTCATTATTTCTCTTTTTTTAATTTTTATTCCATTTTCTGCCATAATATAGTGTGCTTAAAATCACTATTATTCATCATATCTCACTATAAAATCCAGTTCCTTACACCCCTGTCCATGAATATTGTTTAACATTGATTTAAAACTGACTCTGCCTTTTAAAACTTTACTGTTTTTAACTTTTTTCCAATTTTAAAATCAGGAAATATATAAACTTGACTGTAATCATACTTGGTTGTGATCTTACAACCTAAAAGATTATTCCATTCTTTATATAAGCAATTTTTTTTTAATTGTGTGGCTCAACAAAATATTTAGATGTCTGGAAGTAGGCAAACAAAAATGCATAGACTTCAAATGAAGTTCAATAGTATACAGTGGGGTACAATCTTGTTTCAAGCAATATATTGGTGCGTTATATAATAGATTATCTTTTTGGTAAAAAGAAATGCTGTAATAATTTTATTCGACTGAACACTCTGTAACCCCAGATTTGAACTCTGTAATTCAGTACAGATCTGAACACTGCATTAAAAATTTTTCAGATTCTTGTCAAAATATATTGTTTTGAATTTTGTTGCTAAATAAATTCGATGTGAATTTTCTTTAAAATGCAGGTCTAGAGACAGTCGTAAAGAAAGCATTATTGCAAAGTACTTTTTAGCGATTAACTATTTTAATTTGTTGATCGCCATATCATCATTTATGGTTTTTAGAAGCTGATGTGAACATCTCAATATATCGCCTTCTGAATCATCTTAGAAATAGTTAAAAAAATAATTAGAACAAAAGTTGACTCAGTATTTTTGCTTAATGCCAGCTAGTATTTGTATGAAATTTTTCAATCAAACAAATTTTTTTATCAATTCAAAGTAGCTGCCCTTGTATACTTGAACAGTTTTCTGAGAACAGCTGTCGTCTTGGATAATATAAAATATTCTGAAATTTTATAAAAAAATGAATAAAATCAACTCTGTTGAAAACCAAGGACAAAATGATAAAAACAGTAAAGTCTCTCTCTGCCTTTTATTCAAAGGAACATTAATGAACTAATCAGATCATGAATGTTATGTCTTCTTTAATATTATTTGAATTAATCATTTTGAGTATTAATATTGATAAATTAATTAATGTGACAATGTAAAAACTGCTAATTTATAAACTTTTTATGTTGTATGTTTTGTATTATACTAGCCATGTTTATTTATATTAAGTCTGATATGTTTTTGCCCGTGGTAGTAGGTGATGAAAATTATCTATATCTGCCCACCTTTTTAATATCAGATTAAACCAATTTATAAAGTACAGATTTTGCAAAGAAACACCATAGTACTTTCAGCAAGTAGTTCTTACAACTCCTCTTCAGTATGACGTGTTCTTACCCCAATCTAAACTATTATTGGTGGCAGACTTTTTGGGTAACACTTGTATATTTAGAATTCAGTTGACATTACAACTGCACAACTGAGATAATGCTAAGCATAAAATTCCATGATTACTGTGTAGATCTTGCAAGAATTGTGAAAGTGAACACTCATACTGAACTTGTATTTTATTAACTTTTTGAGTATTCAAAAGTTACCTATAACCACAGTTTAACAGAAAATATGTTTATAATATTTTGTATTTAATAAATATATGGAAGTTACAAAAATTATCTAAAAGACTGAACAGTCTGAATTTCAATACAAAATGTAACTTGATACACCATTGGTGTACTTATATGGAATAGTGTAATGTTTGAAATAAAAAATTATATGAAAATGCCATATTCAAAACTAATTTTTGATTAATATGATATTTGTTGTTATAAGACCAAAACAAGAATATATGGTATTTTTGTTATAAATATGTTGGAAAAAATTTACATAGTGATTTTTCTATTTACAGGCTTGTATTAACAAAAACGTATGAAACATTTAATTGTAAGCAAGTTAATAATTTTTTAGTAACAAAATTTTACTATTTTTAAGCACTTATGTGTACAGTTTTATTTTTTGACTTACACTATTTGTTTCTGTATTAAAAAATCAGAAAATTTTCTATTTGCCAACTCTTGAAAATAAATTAATTTTTAAAAGTAATAAAATTAACTTTAAAAACTGAGTGAAACATATCAATTCTCTTTAAATTCTAATTTTTAATTCATGCCTTTGACTGCCAACAACTTCCAAGTCTTAATTTGGTGTTGATTTCAAAATGTTGGATGTTAAAAATTAATACACACGTTAATTTTTTTCACTTAATTTTTCACATTAATTTTTTGGTAACACTCTCCACTCATCTATTACCAAACACTCCAAATGCTCTTACACACCATAATTGCTTTTATCTGCTCATTGAACTGAACTCAAAATCGAAAACTATCTCTCCACTGGTCTCTGACAGTATTTATATCTCCTGACCAGTACCCGACCCGTCCTTTTGATCGTTCAAGCATAATAATTTCCATCATCTGCTTTTTCTATAAATCCATTTCTAAAAAGAATCCCTTGGTCATTTCCTCTAGATTCTCTTTCTTCATTTTCTCTCTCTTTTATCTTTCTGGAAGCTTCTCTACCTGTTACAATATTATGTTGAATTTCTTCACATCTATTTTAAATCTACTATTTACATCTGTTGCACATAAACACAAGTCTCCGTATGACTATCTTGAAATTTTTCATTCTATGTGAAAATACTTTGAATATGAGAGTGATGGTTGTGTTTAATCATGGTACTGCAATTCTTTATTAAGTTTGATAAGGAAAATATCTTAAATTCCCTTAATTAAATAAAGAAATGCACATGAATTCATTTCTTTGATTGGATTTCAGAAAAATTTTATGTGGATCAGATTTCAAATTTTGAGATATTTAAAAGAAGGAATATTATATTTTGTAAAAGATTTTGTTCTTTACATGCCTTAAAGGATTCCTGAGATTTATTTTAGACTAATTAATTTTTGCAACAGAATTTTTTAATCTTTTGTCATTGGTTGGATTGAATTGTAAAATTACAAGTGTTTAAATATTTCAAAATAGTGGTTGACCTAATATTGATTTCAACTTCTGAAAGTCTGGTGTATAATTATATTAATATCTTTTTAAATATTAGTAAATAAAATAAATAAAAAAAAAAATTAAAACCAACTTCAAAATTAATCCCATACAGTAAAAGATAGACTTTTTCAATTCTTTCATTTAACAATATTTGAAGATTGAGTTTCAAATTTTGGTTTGGTGTTGAGTAGGAAAAGAAAGGCTTTTGAACAAAAACAAAAAATAAAATAAATTTTTTCACATACTTTTTGAAGACTGATAATATCACTTATGTTGAACTGAAAATTTGCATCTGTTGCACAATTACTCATAATGGAATTATTAAAATAGTGAATGTTTGTTTAGACACAATGTTAATATTTTAATTATGATAAAATTGTGATTTTACAGAAACAAACAAATACTTGTCTTATAATATAATAACAAAACATTTACAGCAATAAAAATTTAATTTATATGTATAAAAACGTTTAAAAAATGTTATGGTCATTAGTTATTAAAGAGTGCCAACATGCAGTGAACTGTGCCCAGTGTTCTTAACTTTGGTGAAGTAAAATTGTAAATGGCCTTGATAAGGGTAAAATTGGCATTTTACTTAACTCCCCTCAATTTGTATGTTACTAGTCAGTCCCTGAGATATTTCAAATAATATAGAACAAGCAGGGGGTATACTCAGCACCCTATACTGTACTATACTATAGAACAAGCACCTGTTATACTCAAGATTCAGAATAATCTTTATTACAGGTTTTATAGAAAACATGATTTTTTCTAAAATAAAAATAAATTATGTGATTAATCTAATTTAACAAGAAAAAAATCTGATTTGGACACCAGACATTTTTCGCCTACAAACGAAAAAAAAACTACATGAACTCCTTGTACCCCTATTAAATTACATATTCACTTTTTTTTTTTAAAATGAAAAGTACATAAAATTTTATTTCATTTATAACTAATGACATTTTTTATTTTTGGTTATTTTAAATTATTATTCATTGTAAAAATTTTTTTACAATCGGAGGTTAAAAATTATTAATAAATCGATATATATATTTAAACTAAAAAAAAAAAAAAAATAATAAATAAAAAAGAAGGAGGTGAAGACTAATTTGAATCAATGTGTCTTCCCCTTGTAAGATCCAAATATTTCATTAATTAAAATCTTATTTGGCTATAACTCTGGAATCAATGAAAATAAGTACCACTTATAATATATCGTTGAAAATCTCTCAATGAAAGCTTATTACTGCACAAGAAATATTCCAAAATCTAATTTTTTATTTGATTTTCGGCTTTTTTGGGCGCTTTGTTCAGTCAGTTGCAATCAAAAGGGAAGGTATACAACTAGATGTTACAACAATCCTAAATCCAAAATTTTAACATCCTACGGCAAATCGTTTTTGAGTTGTGCGAGGTAAATACGTACATACATACAGACGTCACGCTGTCACGTCAAGTCGCTATCACAATACTTCCTGTAATTTCATAAAAGTAATTTCATAAAAAAAATACATTCCATAAAAACTTTTTTTATAAAAAGAAATTTATTTGTTAAATATTTAAAAAAATCATTTTTAATAAAAAAAAGTAAGCCCGTCGTTTAATTCATTAAATAGATTTTTTGTAATAATAAAATTAAAAAAATTCATTTTCATTAAAAAAAATTTCATTGTAAAAAATGTATTAAATTATTTCTATGAGAACCTTAAGAATATATTCATTTTGATAATAAAAATTGGTGAATTCATCGAAAATATTTAATAAAAAAATTCTTTTAAAAAAAGAAAATTCAACAAGATAGTTTTCATAAGGAAAAAAGGAATAGTTTTTATTTAAAAAAAAGATGACAACACTTGTAGGACTTTCCCATCACGTACGGGAAAGTACTACAACTGTGGGTTGTTTCTGGTGCACGGATTACACACAACTTAATTTAAGATATTTGTCATTTTATTTAAATATAATATTTTTTCATATATTTAATTCACTGATTCTAACTAAAGCGCACGCGCATACCGTATTTAATTCGCACGGGTGTGGCGGTACTAGCGGCGACTGTCGGCGCTAACTAAATTAATGTAATTTCACAACTTACATGATTAGTTTCGCGTGTACGGTCGGCAGACTGGTGTAGCCGCGTGGCTTAACGCACCGGGTATCGACTAAACCGGCCGATCGAGTTCGAAACCCAACCAAACCGAGTTATTTTTTTTCACTTTAAATATTATTCATTTATTTACTTTTGCTGCTAACCTGTAACGTTACAACATAGAAGACGACTAAAGCAGCATTTTTTTGGGGTGGACGTGCGATTTTGCGTAAATGTTTTTAATAAATTTTCTTATTTTTTAATCGTTAACAATTGTGCCTAAGAAAAATATGACCTTAATCAGGCAAAATCTCGAGTTACTGAGCGTGATATTGCTCTACAGCTTCTCACCTAGACCTATTACGTTGAAAATTTAATGGTATGATTGCCCTATGTATAGAAAAGTAATCTGAACAGTTTTGGTCAAAATCGTTCCAGTAGTTCTGGAGATATTAGATGATTTAGGTAGCCAACACCAAATACACACACACACACACACACACACACACACACACACACACACACACACACACACACACACACACACACACACACACACACACACACACACACACACACACACACACACACGCACACGCACACTTATAGGAAAATTAACATACGGAAAATTTCCATCTGGTTTTTTTGGGTTTCTTAGGTGTCAAAATTAACATCCGGTGAAACGCATATGTCCAAATTGGACTGATACAATACTTACCATTATAGAGCTGTAGCTCTGCTACAGCGCTATCGCGACAGGAAAGTAAAATTAGCTCTTCTTTCGTTTCATTTAATATATATTTTGTAATATTAAATTAAAAAAAAAGTTTTCGTTACAGAAACGAAAAAACTATATTCGCCGAAAAAATAGAATAGAAATTCTGACATGATTCTTGCTTATAATGGATAATTGGGCTACGTATTTAAAGAGAGAACGATAAATAAGGTTTGAAAAGATTTATACCTATAAAGTTGTAACCTCTATCGGTGCTTTTTTTAATTTTACTGAAACCATTTATTTATAATATTAATGTAAGCGCCAGTGAAATAATTTAAGGTTTGTTTCTTTAAAAAAAGTTGTCATTCTTTCTTTAAGTGGCAACAAACACGTATTTATTTAATTTAATTTGTAAGTCGTATTAAACTTTTCCAAAAAATTGTTAAAATATTGGATGTAAAGTTAGCAAAAAATGTGGAACGCTTCACGATTTTGCGTGTCATCCTTGCGCAGGGGCCATGCTAATCTTCTCTGTATCGTTCCAATTTTAGTATATGTACTGCCGAAGCAAGTACGAATGCTGAAAGTAACTTTTGTCTATATAAGCTTAATATAGAAAAAACATGGTCACTGTGAGTTTTAGGTAGAATTAAATATTATTTATCTAACAAAATCTTTATTTAATTAGATATATTTTTATATTTTCTTAAAGTCAAAATTATTTTAAATAAAAATCTAATTAATGTGTTATCTAATACTTATAAATAAGAAATATAAATAAGACTAAATTAATAAACCTCTCGCAAAATGTCGTAGGTAAATTAGTTTGTCTTACTACCGTTAGAGTACGCAGATCATGATTGAATAGTTTATCGATAAAAGTACTGCATTTAGCTACTATGCAAATAAATGAAATATAATAATTAAAATAAATGTTAATTTATTAAGCGTATTAAATTAATAAACTGACGTGCACACAATTTAAGTATTTTTAAATGAATTTCTGGATATTTATTCTGTATATTTAATATGTTAAATATCATGATGTTAATATCATTAGATTAAAATCCTTTATCAGTTTAGGGAATTTAGAACACTGTTTTATTATAAAACAACATTAATTATTTAATTAATATTTTATCATCTGTGTTACTAATTAAAAATTTTAGAAGGCAGTTCCTTTTTCCTCATTCTGTGCTAAAAATAACTGCTCAAATCCTAATTAGTGCAGAAAGGAACTACAATCTTTATTTCGAAAATATTTTGACACAAGCCGCCCTTCTTTTAAAAATCATATTTTAAATAAAGAAGTATTAAAAAAAAGTAGACAAAAAGAACCGGAATATGACAAAAATATCTTTGAGATATTTTGAGATAACGCTGAAAGTGTTAACTTTCAGCGCCAGGCATATATGGCAGTGTTACTGCAGTAGCCCATGATAGATTTCCCTTTTTTTTTTTCACCGGACCATGTGTATCAATGATATACATAGTCACAGTTTCACCCCAGGCTGTGTGTATCATATTGTCTCACATGTGTTGTCCAAGTTGAGAAGGTTGTGTATCAATATTCTGCATGCTAGCAATGATTTGCATGGGTTAATGTGTAGGTCTGGGCCGGGGTAAAAGTTTTATGGCTTTGGGTTGTAAGATTTAACACATTGGTAGCCCTGTCAGCTATACAAAATCAGCTGACTTTTTGAGTCCATGTGTTTAGCATCGCTAGTAAAATTTTGTGGTTATGATTGTTGTTTTGTAGCTTGTGTGTTGCTGTTAATGCAAATAATCGATAATGAATCCTCAAGTCATTATGGACTTCTTAAATAATAATAGTGATAGTGACTCGAGTGAATTTGCCGATACCTCAGACTCTGATGACCCAATATTTGATATTAACAATGCTAAAAGTGAGTCTAGTGATTTAGAAAGTGAATGTGATGTTTTTGAACTTCCCGAGAGAGATGTTAGCAACTCTTCTAATTTTCAATCTAAAACCTCAAAATAATACACAGGAACCACCAAATATAATTCCATCTGGCCATCAACTTGTACAAATTAATAAAAGAGGAAGGTGTGTAATGTGTTAAGCACATTTTGCTAAAATATTTGATAGAAATACTGCTGCTAAGAAGACACCGCAAGTTACTCTAAGTGCTTATCTTGTGAGGAAAAATTTATCTGTATGCAGTGTTTTTTTAAAATCCATAAGTGTATAAAGAAGCAGTGAACTTCACATTGTAAATACCAGATAGACTAAAGTAATACTTGTACTTTAGAATAGTTAGGCCTACATCGTTTCTTAATAATTTGTATTTTTTTATAGCAGCAGTCTACTGCCAATTATAGTAGAAACAATAAATAATAAAGTAACTTCTAAAGCAATTTAGGGTAACTTATAATTTGTATTTTTTAGAGAATCAGTCGACTACCAATCATAAACAGTAAAAATAATAGTTTGAAGTAAAATACTGTGTGTTACGTTTTGTTGATACGTCATGGTACATTGATAGGCCTATAATATTGCTTGTTATTTAATAATTTGTAATCCTAAGAATTTGTTTTTCTTGAGAAGCAGTGAACTTTAGACTATAAACAGTGAAAGTAATAGAATAAGAAAGCTTAAAACTTTAGGATAGTTGGCCTTTGTCATTTGTTGTATCAGTTTTTGTATTTTTACATTAGGGAAGAATATTAAACATAATTGTATGGTAGAAACCAGTATACTTATGTTCTTCAATTTACAAGTACCCTGCTATATTTGTGGATTACCAATTTTTCTCCACAGACCACATGTATATATTTTATACATGCATTAAAACTGGACTTAAATTGATTAAAATGTAATTTTAAGTACATCAAACTACTTAACTTACATCAATATTGCTTGTTTTTGAAAAAAAATTTGCTTGGGCCCAGGGTAAATTTTTTAAGATTATGAGCTGGTTTGGTGAACTGGGTCTCATTTGCATAATATGTATACACATGGTCCACATAAAAGTCTTACTGTGTATAATAACTATACACATGGCGCTGAAAGTGTTAAACTTCTCATGTAAGAATAAATATACAATTTTTTGAAGATTATGCTAAGGAAAAAAATGATTCTAAATTACAATTTTCAATTAATATTAAATAACCAGATGCTTCACCAAATCTGATGTGAACATTATATGACTTCCTTGTACGCTTTTTTCTTTTCTTTTTTTGTTTAGCCTCTGGTAATTACCTTTCACATAATACTTCAGAGGATGAATGAGTATGATATGTATGAGTGTAAATGAAGTGTAGTCTTGTACAGTCTCAGTTCAACCATTCCTTAGATGTGTGGTTAATTGAAACCCAACCATGAAAGGACACCGGTCCTATCTAGTATATCAAATCCGTGTAAAAGTAACTGACTTTACTAGCATTTGAACACTGGAATTCTCGACTTCCAAATCAGCTGATTTGGGAAAACGCGTTCATTACTAGACCAAGCCGGTGGGTATTCCTTGTACGCCTATTAAGTTACATATACACATTTTTAAAAGGACATAAAATTTTATTTCACTAATAACTTTTGATTTTTTCACAATTTGAGGTTAATAATTTAATAAATCAATATATTTAAATTAAAAAAAAGGTTAAAAAAAGTTGATGAAGTCAGTCACATTTGAACCGATGTGTCCTCCCCTTGTAAGATCCAAATATTTCATTAATTATTATATTCATTAATATTTTATTTGTCTATTAACTCTAGAACCAATTAAAATAAGTACTACTTATGATATATAGTTGAAAAGCTCTCAATTAAGACTTATTACTGCAGTTAAGAAAAAGTACAAAAAAAAATCCAAATTAGTTAAAATGGATTCAAGGATGTTGAAATCTGAAATTTTTGATGATTAAAATACTTCATACAAGGAAGTAAAAATTGCTTACCATTTCATCCTATATAGTTCAACACAAAAAAAAAGTTAAAGAATCAGGATTAATTTTTTTTTCACTTAATGTTGATTATAATTAATATATATATATATATGAAAACATAATAAAGCAGATGTAAAAACTGTGCATATTTAAATTATGAAGATAATAATTCTTCTGTACATATAGTTAAGATTAACACATTCTATCAATGTAACTAGGACAATACACTAAACTGAAATGTGTTCCTAAAAATCTCAACGAACATAAGTGTTTTTACCTAGAAAAACATCTAACTTAAGAAATATGAGGGTGGTATAACTGAAAAAAAAAAATATATATATATATATATACTTTTTTTAATTACCTGTAAATTAAAAAGTTTAAAAAATAGTCTCAGTTTAACAGTATGTACATGTGTACTGTTGTTTTGTACCAAATAAATGTTTAATTATTACAAGATATAACAATTGTGTCTAATAAATATCTTTGATATAAACTAGTTGGCTGGTTCCTTTATCACAATGGAAAGTTCATTTTGGATTATCCATAAAAATTCAAGTTATGAATTCTTGTCTTTTGCCTTGTCTCAAGTTTTACAATTTTTGCTCATTTGAAAATAGAAGCCTAACCACCTTTTATTCAAACATTAACCGAAATAAGTATGTATTTATACTTTATTTTTTATTGCCACAGGCCAGTGGTCAGCAGCCCAAATGCATTGGCGTGACACAAAACAGGTAATTTAAAGTACTGGACATAAAAGTGCCATTAAAATAAAACCATAAAATCTATTGTATATTAAGACATTTTTATTTGACTGCAATAATACACACTATATAAAAATATCATAAAAAATTACAATATTTAAACATTAGTAACCCCTTGAGGTTCAATTTTTAAAGCTAACATCAATATTTGGTTCACAGTTTGAAGTTTTTAATTTTATGCACATTTCTGAAAACGATTTTGATACAGGTTTATAATATATTTCATAATTGAGAGTGTTTGCTCACAGTAGTACATTGTACCAAAAACACTTAAAAGAGCAAATGCAACTTTTTTCATACAATGAAATCTGTCTGGGAGTTCATTCCATGATCTGGTTAGCATGTCAAGATAATTGTCTTTGTTTTCATAATTTCATCTCTGGGATTTTTGAGTTTTAATTTCTGAATTGCAGAATTCAATTAATTCTAAATCAATATTCTCAATGTTCAAAAATTAAAAATATTTTTTAATTACTTTGTACCTCCTCTATGAATCATGAGACCTTGCCGTTGGTGAGGGGGCTTGAGTGCTCAGGGATACAGAGTAGCTGGACCGAAGGTGCAACCATATCGGAGAGGTATCTGTTGAGAGCCAGACTAAGGAATGATTCCTGAAAGAGGGCAGCAGCTCTTTCAGTAGTTGTTAGGGGCGTGAGTCAGGACGACTTAAACGGCCGTATCAACATCACTCAGTCCTCTGAGTACTGCGCAGCTGAAAGCAATGGAAAACTACAGCTGCTTTTTTTCCAAGAAAATGTGGCTCTCTGCATTTTCACATAGCAATAATGGAGGCGCCTTCTTTGGTAAAATATTCCGGAGGTAAAATAGTCCCCCGTTCGGATCTCCGGGTGGGGACTACTAAGGAAGGGGTCACCAGAAAATTAAAAAATAACATTCTACGAGTCGGAGCGTGGAATGTTAGAAGCTTAAAAAAGGTTGGTAGGCTAGAAAATTTAAAAAGGGAAATGGGTAAGACAAATGTGGATATAGTAGGAATTAGTGAGGTTTGGTGGGAAGAGGAAGGCGACTTTTGGTCAGGTGATTTTAGAGTAATTAACTCAGCGTCAAATAATGGGCAGGCGGGAGTAGGTTTCGTGATGAACAAGAAGATAGGGAGGAGAGTGGAGTATTTCAAAACGCATAGCGATAGAATCATTGTAATAAGGATAAAATCAAAACCTAAACCGACAACGATTGTTAACGTCTATATGCCTACAAGCGCTCATGATGATGATGAGGTAGAGTGTGTATACGAAGAGATTGATGAAGCAATTAAACACGTAAAAGGAGATGAAAATTTAATAATAGTTGGAGATTGGAATGCAAGCATTGGAGAAGGCAAGGAAGGAAATATAGTGGGTGAATACGGGCTGGGCAAAAGGAATGAAAGAGGGGACCGACTTATAGAGTTTTGCACGAAGTATAATTTAGTAATTGCCAACACCAAATTTAAAAATCATAATAGAAGAATATACACGTGGAAAAAGCCAGGCGATACTGCAAGGTATCAGATAGATTATATCATGGTTAAGCAAAGATTTAGAAATCAACTCGTTGACTGCAAAACTTACCCTGGAGCAGACATTGATAGCGACCATAATTTGGTGATAATGAAATGTAGATTGGGGTTTAAAAACCTGAAGAAAAGGTGTCAGATAAATCAGTGGAATTTAGAGAAGCTCGAGGAAGAGGTGGTAAAGAAGATTTTTGAGGACGACATCGCAAGAGGTCTGAGTAAAAAAGATAAGGTAGAAAATGTAGAAGAAGAATGGGAGAATGTTAAAAAGGAAATTCTTAAATCAGCAGAAGCAAACTTAGGCGGAATAAAGAGAACTGGTAGAAAACCTTGGGTTTCAGACGATATATTGCAGCTGATGGATGAACGTAGAAAATATAAGAATGCTAGTGATGACGAAAGTAAAAGGAACTATCGGCAATTAAGAAATGCTATAAACAGCAAGTGCAAACTGGTGAAAGAAGAGTGGATTAAAGAAAAGTGTTCAGAAGTGGAAAGAGAAATGAATATTGGTAAAATAGATGGAGCATACAGGAAAGTTAAGGAAAATTTTGGGGTACATAAATTAAAATGTAATAATGTGTTAAACAAAGATGGTACACCAATATATAATACGAAAGGTAAAGTCGATAGATGGGTGGAATATATTGAAGAGTTATACGGAGGAAATGAATTAGAAAATGGTGTTATAGAGGAAGAAGAGGAAGTTGAGGAGGATGAAATGGGCGAAACAATACTGAGATCTGAATTTAAGAGAGCATTAAAAGATTTAAATGGCAGAAAGGCTCCTGGAATAGACGGAATACCTGTAGAATTACTGCGCAGTGCAGGTGAGGAAGCGATTGATAGATTATACAAACTGGTGTGTAATATTTATGAAAATGGGGAATTTCCATCAGACTTCATAAAAAGTGTTATAGTTATGATACCAAAGAAAGCAGGGGCAGATAAATGTGAAGAATACAGAACAATTAGTTTAACTAGTCATGCATCAAAAATCTTAACTAGAATTTTATACAGAAGAATTGAGAGGAGAGTGGAAGAAGTGTTAGGAGAAGACCAATTTGGTTTCAGGAAAAGTATAGGGACAAGGGAAGCAATTTTAGGCCTCAGATTAATAGTAGAAGGAAGATTAAAGAAAAACAAACCAACATACTTGGCGTTTATAGACCTAGAAAAGGCTTTCGATAACGTAGACTGGAATAAAATGTTCAGCATTTTAAAAAAATTAGGGTTCAAATACAGAGATAGAAGAACAATTGCTAACATGTACAGGAACCAAACAGCAACAATAACAATTGAAGAACATAAGAAAGAAGCCCTAATAAGAAAGGGAGTCCGACAAGGATGTTCCCTATCGCCGTTACTTTTTAATCTTTACATGGAACTAGCAGTTAATGATGTTAAAGAACAATTTAGATTCGGAGTAACAGTACAAGGTGAAAAGATAAAGATGCTACGATTTGCTGATGATATAGTAATTCTAGCCGAGAGTAAAAAGGATTTAGAAGAAACAATGAACGGCATAGATGAAGTCCTACGCAAAAACTATCGCATGAAAATAAACAAGAACAAAACAAAAGTAATGAAATGTAGTAGAAATAACAAAGATGGACCACTGAATGTGAAAATAGGAGGAGAAAAGATTATGGAGGTAGAAGAATTTTGTTATTTGGGAAGTAAAATTACTAAAGATGGACGAAGCAGGAGCGATATAAAATGCCGAATAGCACAAGCTAAACGAGCCTTCAGTAAGAAATATAATTTGTTTACATCAAAAATGAATTTAAATGTCAGGAAAAGATTTTTGAAAGTGTATGTTTGGAGTGTCGCTTTATATGGAAGTGAAACTTGGACGATCGGAGTATCTGAGAAGAAAAGATTAGAAGCTTTTGAAATGTGGTGCTATAGGAGAATGTTAAAAATCAGATGGGTGGATAAAGTGACAAATGAAGAGGTATTGCGGCAAATAGATGAAGAAAGTAGCATTTGGAAAAATATAGTTAAAAGAAGAAACAGACTTATAGGCCACATACTAAGGCATCCTGGAATAGTCGCTTTAATATTGGAAGGACAGGTAGAAGGGAAAAATTGTGTAGGCAGGCCACGTTTGGAGTATGCAAAGCAAATTTTTGGGGATGTAGGATGTAGAGGGTATACTGAAATGAAACGACTAGCACTAGATAGGGAATCTTGGAGAGCTGCATCAAACCAGTCAAATGACTGAAGACAAAAAAAAAAAAAAATTTACTTTGTAACTGTCTTAATATATTTAAACATGGGCGAGTGTTTTTTGTAAATCATTAAATCAATGCTGCAGAAGATTAGAGATCGCTTAGTCTGCTCAAACTGTTCAACAAAAAATAAATATCATGAATGAAGATATAAATTAACAATTTGAAAATGACTTGAATTGACAATTCAAATGACAATTTGAAAATGATGCTGCAAAATTGATATATAATCCGATAAATCAATTATTACAAAGCAATTACTTAAAGTGTCCATAAACTTTTTTAAATTTAGAAAATATAAAAAACTTTTAAATTCAATGTCTTTCTTAAAAATCTTGATTTTTTTCAACAGTTAAGTTCATATAATTGTAATATAGTCTGCTTTTTGCCTGGAATATTTTTGTTTAAATAATTTAAATGCTCTGTAATGTCTGCTAAAAACATTAAATTAAAAATCCATACATCATTATCTAAATCAGGACATTCGTCACCCATTTCCATTAAAAATATTTTTACTTCATTTAAAAGATTAATAATTCTGTTGATGACTTTTCCTCTACTTAACCACTGAACTTTATTATGTAAGAGATCTCCTCCATATTCTGATTCAATTTCTTCCAACAATAATTTAAATTGTCTGTGAGAGATAGAAGACTAAACAATTATCTTATTGATAATTTTTGTCACAGTCAACATAACGTCTTCAAATTTTCTGTTAGAAATATGAGCACACAAACTCTCTTGGTGAATAACACAATGAAAAGATAGAACTGGTCATTAAAGATATTTTTCAAACAATGAGAAACCATTATTTTTCTATCATTGCAGCTACTCCATCAGTCATAATAGAAAATATTTTATTTTTGATGTTATATTTATTTATGCATTTTACAACATAGTCCAAAATATCCTTTGCTGTTGTATTCCACAGTTTTTGATGGAACATTCCACACTTCTTTAATTATATATTTTTTAGTTAGAATAAAATTTTGCTGTCAATTTTAATTGTGCAATATTTTTCTATATATGTTCTTGTCCAAAGATAAACTAATAACATCACATTTCCTCAAGTCATTTTCAAATTGTTAATTTATATCTTCATTCATGATATTTATTTTTCGTTGAACAGTTTGAGCAGACTAAGGGATCTCTAATCTTCTGCAAAATTTCATTTTTATTTGGAAAATTACAATAAACATCTTTAGACATCCTTAAGAATGTTTCTTTTAAAGAACTCTCCATCTATGAATGATTTTAAATTTTTAGCAATGCAGTATGAAACACACGTTACTTTTTCTCCTTGTCTAATGAAACCATAATTTATTTTCCAATCCTCTTGAAATAGTTGAATTCTTTTTGGTTTTGACATTGTTTTATTCTGAAAAAAAAATGTTTATTTAAATAAAACACCCAAACTAAATGAAAACTCAGAAGTATGAATGCTAAACATTTATTAAATTAATCGAGTTAAGTAGAAACAAACCGTATGTTTGAAGCACAATAGAAAAGACCTAAATAAAGACATTGATAAATGCCAGGTAATGTTATTGATAAGAATTCTTGTTTTTGAAATTACATCATTTTGTGAGTTTGATAGACCAAATTAAACAATGATAATGTAAAAGAATGATAAAATAACATGTCAGGAATTGATAGATAAAATAAATGAAACAATCATGAATATTTACATCAAACCAATCTGATAATACATATGTAAACAAACCATCACATGCATTGCTCACAGATTTAACTAGAGATTAAATTTTGCTACATTCTCATCTTTTTTTCTCGCTGCACATCTCACTGGCTGGTAGCTAGTGGTAACATACTACATATGCAAGCAGCTGTATAAATTTACGACTCTGTTCATTCTAGCCGAGCGCTGGACTATGGTCACTATGGCCGAGCACTTTACTCTCAAACACCCACATATTTCCAAAAATAAAGAATCAAAAATTTTAATAAATTGTCACTTTCAAGGCATGCCACCTAGTGACAAGCACGGCATAGGTTGTTGACCGCTGTCATAGGCCATGGATTAATTCAAAGGTCTCAGTTGTGAATTTCCTGAATCTGTTACAGAAGAGATTACTTTTCTGCTTTACTTTGCATTCCATATTTAAATCAGATGTATACATGCACATGGTAAAAAGAACATGTATAACAGAAATCCTGATGTGTATCCAATAATGCTATTTGGCTTGCTAACTCATAAAGGTTACTCCTGTGTCCTCATGCCTAAATTCTGTTCTGTGTATTGCTCATATTTTTAGACTTGAAATTTTTTGATTTTATCTCGTAAGATAATGTGCATTAACACTCTATTAATTCAGCAGTTTGTTTACAATGGACTACTAAAATAAAGTAGTATTATCTTACACGTGCCTAAAAAGTGGGAAGTACAAGACATATTTTTGGGTAAAAAAAAAAAAAAGGTGAAAAATTTGTTTTATAGAAATAAATTACAAACTTTGAAAATAAATTTTAATGATAAATGAAGATTAATATACTATAAATAATATTAACTATAAAATGAATATAAAATATTTTAAAAACATTCAAAAATTATATTGTTCTTTTGTAACTATGATGACATTTTATTAGTGGCCTTGTATTTTGTTCTAACAGCATCATTAAATCCTTCTCGATTACGTGCAAGTTCAATTGCATAAAACTGAATTCGAGGAACTAATACTGAATTTTCTTCTGAATACTCTCCTGCTGCATTGGCTCTTAATAAAGTACCAAAACTATAATCTTCTACAACATTTTTAAATTTTTCACAGAATGGCCTCCATTTCTGAAACAAATAAAGATACTTATAACTGATTAAGAAAATAATTATTTACATATATCTATTTTTAAATGATAGCAGTTTTTAACTGAACTAAAGTATGATGTTTCTGAGTTCTTAATAAAAATTAAGAACTCGGAAACTAGAAAATGTATAATAATATATATATATATATATATAATATAAACTGTAGAAAATATATAACAAAGTAATATTGAAAATTATGTTTTAGAAACTATGTGAGAGGAGAAAATATTGTGAAATGAAATGCGACGGAAATATACCATAAGTGAATTGTTCCATGTATTACAATAATGTAAGAAAAAAATGTACACATTTTAAATTTAATTACTTATAAATGCACAATTTGTTTATTCTTACGTTCAGTAATTAATAACTAATTTTTAGTATTTTTGTTTTAGCCAGACAACTTTTCTTTGTTTTCCTAAAAAAAATGAGTTTTTCTGTGATCTTATATTCAGTTAAGGTGAGCTTTTTATTGAGATTCAATCAATAGTACAAAGGTTGTGTAAAGTTCTTGGCCAGACAAAAACAAAAGATTTTTCATTATTTGTATTTTTTATATTTTCATTGTAGTCATTTTTCAATTCAATACATTTAAAGCAATGACTTGCTGACTTTTTAATACCCTCAGTATAATATGCTTTATTTAACTCTGCAAACAAAGTGGTTGTCCCAAATTTGAAATCATTTTACATGACTCTTCATCCGGAGAGCCATTACTTCAGGTTTGGGAAGAGGGATTAATTGCTGGGTGCCAAATCCCTATGGAAATGCTTCAAAAAGTAAGTCATAGAGTTTAGCAGGAACAAGCAGAGGATTTTTAGGCACATTATCATGATCAAAAAGCAATTTGCCTTGCAAAATTTGTGATGAACCAATCACTTACTTTTTCCAATCCTTTGTTGAATATCATTATGCATTAAAACTGCCTCCAGTGTCAACAGTTATTCACACAGAAATGATTGGTAATTAGTCCTACTGTATTTAATCATGTAATTCAATCCTGTAATTAATCATTCAACAAGTAAAGTGTATGCTATTTACATCAGAGTTGTTAATTTCCAATCCCTTATATAGTGGTTTATTTTAATACTGAATTTTTTACTCATAACAACATATGTAAGAAAACAAGGCAGGATATGAACTTTGTGTGTATGGGTTATAAACAAAGAGAAATTGTGTTCTACAGCCATATTAATGAGTTGGAAATTGTCAATATCATTTACAAGAAGTATTTTACTAATGTTATTGACAGAATACTTAGCTATTTTTAATGTTTGCTTTAATCAAAGTACAACAAAGGATTAAAAAAAATACTGAAATTTTTATGGTTTGCTTTTTTCCTGTGTATAAATCGCCAGTCTCATTGGTGGAGTTGGTAGCATATCGACCTTTCAACCAGAGGTTCCAGGTTCGAATCCTGGTCAGGCATGGCATTTTTCACATGCTACAAAATTCAATTTTCATATTCCCATGCACAAGCCTCAGGCTTATGTGGGCAAATCATAAAAAAAGATTTTGATTGTGTGTAAAAAAAGCATTAGATACTGTTTAGGAAAAAATTAGTACTTCAAAAGAAGTCAAACTTTAATAAATAATTTCTGTTTGTAGTGTTCACAGTGGTTAACAAGTTTGTTTTTTATTTCATTTTTTTATGACAATGTGCTTTTGTATATATTTTAGTAAAGATGAATGAAATTATAAGAGAAAAAAATGGTATATCCTTGCTGGCAATCAGGAAATCAGTTGATTCATTAGCCCGTATGCCAACTATACACCACTTGGATAACCAGTTTACGCTGTGAATATAAACTATTTAACTGAGATCAACTTGGCCAGTTCCACATACCACACAATTCTTGGAATGGCTGTCAGTTTTCTTTGAAGTAATACTCTGTTTCAATTTCCTGAAGTAATAGTAACATGAAGTAATACTAACCCACCAGGTTGGTCTACTGATAAACTTGTCATCGCAAATCAGCTGATTTTGAAGTCGATAGTTCTAAGGTTCAAATCCTAGTAAAGGCAGTTACTTTTATACGGATTTGAATGCTAGATTGTGGATACCGGTGTTCTTTGGTGGTTGAGTTTCAATTAACAACACATCTCAGGAATGATCGACCTGAGACTGTACAAGACAAGACTTCATTTACATTCATACACATCATCCTCATTCATCTTCTGAAGTAATACCTTAAGGTGGTTCCAGAGGCTAAACAGGAAAACAAAAATGAAGCAATACTAGAGTGGATATGGATTGTTACAGCCACTGATGAGAGAATGAATTCTGCAGCATGTGAAAAATGCTATACCCAAACAGATTTGAACCAAGGATCTTTGGATAAATAGTCACTACTATTTTTATACCATTCATCTACAGTCACAGGTTGGAGGAATCTTTTTCCTCGATTCATTCCTCTCCACCGTGTATGACCCATTAAGGAAGTTAAATTTTTAGAGTTATTGCACCTTGTGTATTCGTGTGGTTTAATAGGAGTAGTCTGTCTATCGGCCTATCCAAAAGCTTCTTATTTCCTATTTTTATTGGACTTCTTATTGGATGAATCTAATGCTAAGGTGCTGATTGGGTAAAGTTAGGTCTCAAAATTCTTTGAAATACAAATATTCTTCATAATTTGTTATTAAAAAATCTGAAAGTTATCAGAAGTTTTGTATTCCACTATTACAAAAAAAAAAATTATCATGATTTTACTGAATTAGTTCATAAATATAAAAATGGATTCCATTCCATTTAAAAACTACTGACCACTACTTCTTTTCAGTAAATTGTATACTCTAATATTAGTTACAATATAATTTTATTGCCAACTAAGATAATATTAAGGAATATTACCTTATAACGAACATTCACATAATATTATTTATACAAGATTTGATAAAAAAATATGCGGAATTTTAGTTTTTCTCAAAAAATTTATTTATTCATCAATATTGACTTTTTCAAAATTGATTTTTGGCCAAAATTCAATTCAATTTCGGGACAAATTTTGCTGCCACACATTCATGCCCAAAATATCTGAAAAAAAAGTGCTTGGCATGAGCCAAATGATATGCCAACATTATCAGCAACTTTATGATTGTATTTGACTACTGCCCATAATCATTTTCTTCAGTTTTTCGTCATGGACTGTTTATGTATGTGCTAGGTGTTCGTCATCTTCGACATCTTCATGGCCCTCTTGGAAACATTTGTACCACTTGTAAAGATTTGCTTTATACATAGAAGAATCGCCAAAAGTAACATTCAACATTTACTATGTGACGCAGCACTTTATTCTATCCTTAAAGTAAAATTTAATATAAATTCTTTGTTTCATTTTCCCACAAGTTAAAAATCACTATGTACAGCGATTTATCATGTTTCATACCAAAACACGAGTAAACTTTTTGATAGCTAACAAAATACTAAATATTCAACATGGCTACCAATGAAAAGGAAAAAAATATAAGAACACAAAAAAAAATGTGACAACTTGACTTGTACAACCCAGGAAATTAAAAAATTCCACGAACTTTATTTTATCACTATTGATAAGTATGAGTAATATTCACATAATATTATTTATTAATACTACTTATATAATTACTATTTATGTTATTAATATTACTTATGAGGAATATTCACAATAAGGCATATTTTAAAATTACATTTTATAAATTTAAATTGGTTCAGTAGTAAAAATAGGTTAAAAGAAAATAAATAATTACTTCTTTCCCTTCAGGACTTTTCATTTCATCTTCATTTATTTTATCAATTTTCATATCAGGAAATTCTACTCTAAATGCTTTATATATTTCTTCATCGTGTGGTGTTAATCTAAGAATCTTTGGATCAACAGAACATAGAATCTAAAGTAAGAAAAAGAAGAAGAAATTATTACGCATATTTCTGTTCAAGACAACTTTAATAAACATTAAATTTAAGTGTAAAAAAAAATTAGAGAAACCTCAAAATCACAACCTTTGGCATCATAGGGTGACAAAATGACAATAATCTTCATATTCATGAACGTAACATATAGTTAACTTTGTTTGAAAAAAACTGCAACGTTTGTAATTGACCATAATCCTATATAAAACATAAAATAAATTATTTTCATACAATATAGAAGGATTATGTTATGAGATCTTTCTACTGAAGAACACAAAATATAAGTCTACTACCATAAGACATTAAAAAATAGTAACATATAAACACATTAATAAACGAAAAAACTTGTTCGTAAATTTAATATTGCGTTTTGCTATTCAGTTTATTAAAAATCTATCATTTTTACTTTTTAAAGAAGTCAAGCTTATATCTTAATACTTCAATAATTCAAGTACTTGTCTCTTGCGTAATCTAGTGCACCTTGTGATTAATCCATTAATTTTCACAAACATTATATCAATCCAAATTTAAAACTCACATTCTTCCTCAATAAATATATATCCTTATTTTAAGTATAAGCAACAATTTCTTTTTTATTTAATTTTAAATTACTGTCAGCATGACTATTTATTGAACACATGTATTTTCAGTCACGGGTATATTTTGATATTTCTCTAAAATAAAATTTGCTTTCAGTAAGTACGCATGCCTTTAACAACACATGATGTTATTTTCTGTATTTTCTTTCAATTTTTCAAAAGAAATATACAAATACCCACGGGTGACAAATAATAACAGAATGTAATTAATTAACTGTGACAAATTAGTGGTTTTTACTATATTAAGTATCTATGCATGTACAATGTGTGTTTATGTACAACATGTATTCTGTTTCGGAGTAGAGAATAGCAAAGTAATGGTTACAAATGAGAGATATTAAAAAGAGTTTAACGAGTAAATTTTGTCAGTATCATTCTTCCTTATCAGGATGAATACAGAAGTACAAGGTATTAGTATACAACTGGTACTAGAGGAAAGATAACTGAATCTGCACTTCTTAGTTTGGACTTATATTCAAATAAGTAGTACCATATAATAAAAAACATACAATAGCCATAATCAAAATCATGAATAAATTACATTCTTAATATATCTGAGTAAGAACCATCTTAAATATCTAATATGCTGTATTACTGATATTATCACAGAAAGTTTACCAGTTAGACATTAACTTCAAGTATATGAGTCTATTGCAGTATTTATTTACACTATATTTACAAATTATTGTCTGGGGTAAAAGGGTTAGGAAGAAATATTACAAACTGTTATATTATCAAAGATTATTGAGTATGTTTATAACCTTTACTATAAAATAGAACTGTTATCGAAAGTAACATACTTACATTAAAATAAATTTCTGCATGTTCGTATGCTTTAATTGCCCACATCGCTTCAACAGATGGCTGTAAGAAAACAAGTTGAATAAATTCATTAATAAGATAAGCCTTTTGAATGGGAAAAACTTTTTTCTATATATTATTATTATTATTTAGATTTTTAAATGATATTGTTATTTTTTTATTATATTATTTTATACATTATTTCTTTTACATATGATATTAATAGTATTAACTATCATGTTAAAAATATTCACAATCAAGCCTGTTTTTGTCCACTCATAAAACTTTTTAACTGTTCATATTGAGTAATTAATTTTCAAATATTAACATTAATAATGAAATTTATTAAATATGTAGGTCATACCTTTAACACATGACTACAGATATAAATTTAAAAAAAAATAATTGATGGGATTATGTTTTAGTTCATGTTGCTTTCTAATATCATTTATATTTTCTTAAATAAAAATGTACCTAAAAAGAAGCATGCACATGGTGCAGTCTGCCTCATGTGGTGAAAAGGTTGGGAAATTTATAACCTGCAGGTTCAACATTATGAACAAATTCAACAACATTATCATGTCAAAATTTAGATGAGTCATTCTATAATCATATGATGTTTACAGCACATAAAAAAATAATAAATTAATACTCTTATATCTGAAGAAGTAAACTGTGTGTTAATTTAATTTTTATCGCTCATCTTAGCCAAGAAAAAATACAATAAAATAATGGTCACACAGACCAGTGAAAATTAATCATGGAAGAATTTACGCTTCTTTTTGTAACGTCTGCATTTTATAAGATACAAATTTACTTAGAAAACTTTTAATTGGGAAAGTTATGAGCTACAAGTTGGTATATATTATATGACCTGTTGTGTTTTATTAGGGACACATGAGTCTTCTCTAAACTGATGCTTCAAAATTGCATTTTTTTCCAAGCATATGAGGTGTGATCAAAAAGTACCTTTGTTTTTACTCATAAAAACAAAAATACTTACCTATTTAATTTTCAATTGCTTGCCCCCTTCAAAAGGCCCCTTCTAATGTAATAAATTTTTCCCAACACTGTTTCTATTGTTAGAAGCAATTTCAGTCATTTTTGGTGGGCAGTATAAGCCCTCTTATTGCATTTCTTTTGATCTCTTCTTCATCTTCAAATCTGTTTTCTTTAAGCAGAATTTCTTAGGAAAAAGCCAAAAAATGCAGTGAATCATGTCTAGTGAATAAGGAGCCTGTTGAAGTTATTTGATCTTACACTTAGCTAAGAATATCTGGATAAATTACGATGCATAGGCTAGTGTGTCATCGTCGTGAATTTTCCAATTTCCCAAACATGCCGTTACCTCTTGTGTCAAACAGGATTTCTTAGCCAATGAAGAACAGTTGTTTAGTACTCTTTACTGACAGCATCTCCTTGAAAAGCATACATGTAATGAGACTTTCTTAGACAAGAAAAGACCATCAGCATGATCATGGTGTTGTGAAAATTCATCACAATACTCCAACTCATGCATCACAACTTATTCAGAAATTCTTGGCAAAACATAAGATCTAACGACTTCAACAGGCTCCTTACTCACCAGTCATGGCTCCCTGCAATTTTTGGCTCTTTCCTAAGCTTAAAATTCTACCCAAAAGGAAGAGATTTGAAGACAGAGAAGAGATTAAAGAAAATGCGACAAAGGATTTATGATTTTCACTAAAAGTTATTTTGAAAAAAATTTCTAACAATGGAAATATTGTCAGGATAAGAGTGTTACATCAATAGGAGTCTACTTTGAAAGGGACAAGTTACTGAGTTAAATAGGTTAAGTATCTTTGTTTTTCTGAGCCAAGGTTGATAATTTTTAAACACACCTTGTGTGTTCAAAAGATTTATAATTTAAGTTATAAATTATAATTATAATTTTAGTTTAATAAAAGATTAAAATTTTATACAGTTGCAAACCACATCAGTAGAATAAATTAAAGACATTGTTAATTGCTTTATAATATGGAGAAATTAATTTTAAAATAAGATTTTTAATAAATTTCTGATCTTTAGCGGCTAATACCTAAAAATGGATTGAATAAAAAAAGCCTGAAGTTTCACAAAATAACCTGCAACTACGGTAAAAATCTTATTTTGCATTTTTGAGTTGTACGATAGATGTACAGTGAGAAATATCATGAAAATAATGTCGAGTAAATAATTCTTTTGCCAATTAAATTTTTCTTTTACTCAATATATATTGAAAATATATTTTGAACTAGCTATTTCTTACTATCAATAACATATAGATTTAATGATGGCAGGATGCACATCGAAGAAAAACACTGAAAATAGTCATGTATATCTTCACGACGATGACACACTAGCCTATGCATCGTAATTTATCCAGATATTCTTAGCTAAGTGTAAGATCAAATAACTTCAACAGGTTCAGTAGACTACTGAACTATAAAAAATTATGTTATTAACCAGTCTGTAAAATACACACCATATTAACTGATGCAACAAATGTTTACTGTTTTCTGGTATTTTTAGAATAAATATTTAATGTAGCCCCTATTTGAACTGTAAGTGAATTAATTGAATGAAACATATTTTTTACTTACTAGTAAAATATTTTATAATTTGGAAATGTGGTTAATTTTGTGTTTAATTCAGGGCTGATATTATGTCCTTTCTATAGGTGCGCTAAAATCCAACAACACTCACTATTTTCTTATAAAATTTATCATTTTTATAGTGAAAAAGAAGTATTGTATTCACTTTGAAGAAAGCAATATATTAAAATTTCGGTACTTACATATTAACGCCACCTTTATTTAAAAACAAGCTACAGCTTTATTTAAAAACAAAGTAGTCAATTGGATTTCGATGGAAAATGGGCCGATATAGAGTTTAATATAGATTCAAAACAGTTTCTTTATTAATTTTAATAAATGGTTATTTATATTTATTTAACCAAACTTAACCTACGCTCGCTTCGCTCGCTAACCTTGACTACTTAACACCGTAATTTTTTGAGTATTTATTTAATAATTTTTTGAGTATTTATTTAACAAAGTAGTCAATCGAAATCCGATTGACTACTTTGTTTTTAAATAAAGCTGTAGCTGCGGTGGCGTTAATACGTAAGTACCAAAATTTCTTTTACTGTTGTAGAAATTTCTTCATTAATCCTTTTACTGTTTATCATCATATATGCAATGATTATTAAATTTACCATCTTCTACTTTAAAGTATTTTTTTGAATTTACTTCTGAATAATTTACTAATCAAGAGATTATATTTTTACAGTAAATTTTATCAGTAGGAATTAGAATGGTAGTTTCTTGTAAAAGGACCTAAAACAGATTTTTGTACCTTTCTCTAGAAAATCTATTTCATTTGCTACATGTACATGACACATATATGTAACTGTAATGACTTTTCAGTTACAACATTCAGGACAAAATGTTAACATGTTCACAATATTTAAAACTTAATTTTCAAATGAGCATTCTAAGTTTGGTCGAGAAACTAGATGTTTACAGCACCCTCTATTCTACCCTTTACCACAGGCAGTTGCAAAATATGTCATTCTGCAGTTATCACACATTTTTCTTATAATTACATAAATTAATAAAAATCATGACAATTTTTATATTGGTCAGCTCATCTGTTAGGCAATGTTTATTATTAATATTGTCAAAATTTGTTTGATATCTAAAATTATTCATTTTTGGAGTTTGTAAAGTGCTGGTATTACATTTTTTGACACACAAACGCTTTTTGAAAGTCTAATCTATTTTGTCAGGCTACTTCTAATTTAATTTTCTAATTAATGTCTATTTAATTTCTAATCTATTTTCTAGGCTATTTTGTCAGTCTAATCTTTTAAATATGCTACAAATGGATGAACAGTTCTATACCTATTCATTCAGTAAAATGACTATTTCATATTGAATGCTACTAAAAAATCAGAAATTTAAAAAAAAATACTATTTTCAATTTTTTTTAAATGAAGAAAGATATTAAAAATGGATTTCCTGATTTTTATTTTATTTTTTATTTCTATTTTTAAATAAATTATAACATTTCAGTCTGTTTATTGCAGTCCTTTTTGAATAACTAAATTCTTAATTTGACAAAACATGCAATTATCTCAGTTATGATCAAACATTTATGTTCCTAATGAAAACACACCAGGATATTTAATATATCATTGTGTAGCTAGAGTTTTCTTAATTAAAAGTAAAAGGTTTTTAAATAAGTAACAGAAATGAGAAGTATAATGAGAAGCATAAACGATTGCATTTCACATGAAGTATCAACATAAAAAAATATAGGCATAAAATAGTCACATTTTAGTAACTACAAATATCAGATATCACCGAGATAGATAAGATTTACATACAGAAGGAAAAGCATCAACACTAGCATTCGATGCTGACTGATGCATTTTAACAAGTATAGGTACAATTGAATAGGGTTGTTTCTACAAGTAGTAGTAAGTAATAAAATATCTTAGACCTAACTATACAAAACCACCGGGTTGGTCTAGTGGTGAACATGTCTTTACCAATCAGCTGATTTGGAAGTTGAGAGTTCCAGCGTTCAAGTCCTAGTAAAGGCAGTTACTTTTATACAGATTTAAATACTAGGTCGTGAATACCAGTGTTCTTTGGTGGTTAGGTTTCAATTAACACCACACATCACAGGAATGGCCGAACTGAGACTGTACAGGACTACACTTCATTTACACTCATACATATCATCCTCAGAAGTAATACCTGAACAGTAATTCCTGAAGGCTAAACAGGAAAAAGAGAGACCTAACTGTACAAGTGCAGTCCGAAAGACCTTCACTACAGTAGAATAACATCGCTACATGATTCTGTAGTAGACTAGTTAATGTGGATAAGTAATACAAAAAAAAAAAAACAAAAATAAAATTTCTGTAATAAATATTTTAATTATCTAAAATATTTTTTTAAAATCATCATTGTTAAAAGTAAATATGAGAAATTTAGAAACAAATTATTAATTTTTTTCTTATTGAAAACATTATTTTAATCAGAAAAAGAATAACTGAAAAAATAAATAAATTAAATGGATAAGAAAAAATTTAAAATGACAAAAAAACCATTTGTAAAGATTATCAATGTGTGCCTATCAACTAAATTTGATACATGGGTATAAAAAATGAAATTTATTACATCATTCATTTATGAATGACGTAAGGTATTCCCTATTTTAATTCAACAAATGATCAATGCATCACTATTTTTGATTTTGATGATATTTAATATATGATAACTACCCACCTTGTAGTGGCCAAAAAATATTTTTTTCTATTTTCAAAAAAAACTTTTTCTTGAGTAATAGACTATTTTGTAACTCGCCAACAGGTAAAAACAACTATTTTCGTCACTTTTTCCATGAGCTGTAGCATTCTTATTTTACATTATACAGAGGGTCAAAAAGGGCTTTTTGAAAAGGATAAAGATGGAACTTCATCTTAGTGTACTCAAAATTCCTTCTGTTACATAACCAAATAATGTTTACTGAAATTACATTTACAAATTGTTTTTTTAAATTTTGGGCCCAAAATAAATAATGAAGGGTTTAAGGTAACACGCCTGTTTTTTATCTTTTAATGCTTAGGTAATAATAGTACTTATTATAATTGGACTGTTACTCATTAAAAAATTATTGTCTTTCATTAAAAAAAAATGGCCGTGAAATTGTACGATTTTGAAAATGTCTCATTTTTGGGGCCCAAAAACCACATGTAGGACAGGTGGCAAGAATTTGCCTTTAAAACCATAAAAAATCTATTTTGCTACTGAAAGTGGTTGATGAGTAATAAGGCCATCAAAGCCGCTAAAACACACTGTTCTTTCTAACTGTAAATAACATATCCAAAAATACTGATGTTATGTATTGTTTCAGATTATAAAAATTACAACTAAAAACACTAGAATGAATAAATTGATAATTAATAAATAGTCAATCACAGATCGATAAATAATAATTAAATCTTGCACTTTTTGATAACAAACTTAACTAATATAACTTAGTGCTCCTGCCATTTTTTTAGTGAGTAGAATTGATAAATCCTCATTCATCTTTGGTGTAATGTTATGTCCGTTCTAGTTGTTGATAGCAAAAGCTCTGAAGGCATGAGAATCTTTATAATATTTTTCAGTTGAACCCATGTTTGATTATCCCTCAATGATTTCTTGAATGAAATACTGGTATTTCATTCAGGGTCCTGGGACCCTGCGGATGGAAAAAGTGTATTCGATATTCCTCTTCATTTCCATGTATTTTGACTTCAATGACTTCGTCTAACCACCCTTGCCATCATATACACAGCAGACATAATTTTTACATTTTGGCTTTGGTAAACCTATAAAGCAATCAGAAACACTAATGTCCTTGTGTACCAATACTAACGTAAATGTTTCTGATTCAGAGGTTGCCCGGACTTTCAGAATATATTTCTGAATTGCTGGAACATAACTGTGAAAGATTATTGTTTTTGGGACTGTTGTGATTATCTGATAACGAGAACTGAGGTATTCTTCAGTCTCTTGAACATCTTTATTAGAGCAGAAAGTAAATGTTTTATTTTTAATATTGTCTTTGCAATAATCATACATTTCAGAAGATGTAACAATTTGACTGCTGCTGACTGTCCTTTGAAGGCTTGCTTTAGTCACAGACAGTCCTTTTAACAGTTCCACCAATACCACCATATGGTCCTTTTCCATAGTATGAGGCCATTCAGCCATTTCCAAAAAATGCCATTCAGCTGTGACTGCAAAATATTCTTGATGGTAGCACAAATTTATGAATTTATTTGTTTTTATACTGGGCTGAGGAGCCAACAGAAAAATAAAAAAATTGTTTAATGTGTGGTATCAGTGTTTTTACTTTATTTATAACTATGAAATGGATGTACTGTGGCATAAGTTTTTGACCAATGATGTGACTGGACTTCATCCTGTATCACAAAAGGAAAATTCTGAGAGAAGTCTTCCATTACAATACATTCACCCTTCAACAACTTTTCCATTTTAATGTTGAAAAAATTGGCTTGTTTCTTTTAAACAAAATATACATTTTTAGATTATTTAAATTTTCAGTAAGTTTATCTAAATACTCTTGAAATGAAAGAATTTGAGTAGTAGTTCACAACAGTCAACAGAAATCCAGTGCTTGAAGAAAATCACCCCAGCTCTCTTGCGGTAATCTGAGCAGTTCATTAGCGCCTGGACATTTTTCACATTGTGATAGCATGCACGTTTCATTTTCTACATCACAAACCATTGCTGAAAGGAGAATTTTATAATAAAATTTCATTTTTAGAGCAGATAACATGAGTTTTACATTTTGGTGGGTTACATGCACACAGTGTGAGTACTTGACCCACAAGCCACAACACAAAATTTAGCTTATAAATCAGCAATTTTGAAAAACCAATTTTTAAATTGAGTTTTTCTTTGAAGACACAATCCTTCTTGCCTGGCATCATTCAGCTGTGCTCATCATTCTGGTAAAAATTTTGGATACATTCAATAATATTTTCATCAATTATGTGACTGGGTTTCTTTTTGCCAATTTCTGGCAAAATTCCACTTAATTTAACTAACTGATTGGATTGATGAGCTAAATATTGACTAACACTAAACTCATTTTGAATTTTTTGAATGCTCCAGCTGCTTGGTAATAAACTTCAAATATTAATTTTTCCCTGGGTTGATGTAACCGTTTTTATTTTATCCTTTATTTTAATGATTAATTCTTCATATTCCCTACCTAAATCAGCATAATTTTGTGGAACTAAACTGTTTTCTTCAGTAGGAATATTTAAAGCAAAGGAATCATTTAATTTACTAGTAACTGACTCATTTTTGTAACTTTATTTTTTAAAATTGGTTTCTTTGCACTGCTCGATAATTTTCGAACTTTAACAGGGGGAAATGCCAAGTGATGAACAAGCTTTATTAACCAACTCGACTATAATACATTGAGCCTCAAATATATCTTGACATTCCGGTTTGCTTTCTGTATCATCTTGTGGTTTTTTTTTAAATTTTGATTACGCATTTTGTACACAGTGTTCTGCCTGGAATTAATTTTAAACTTGGATTCCTTGTTGAACATGTCAATAAGATATTTCTTGAACAGATTTTTTAACCAGTTTAGTGTGACAGCTAAATGGGTCAGAGCAATCTTCCCATTAATATGAAAATATTTATCTAAATATTCGATTTTATGAAAAGTACAGATATTTTTTGTTTTAGTACGTCCACTTCTTAAAGATATCAATGTTATTTGCTGTTCAGTAAACTCTTAACATATTGTGCAACACTGAAGATTTATTGTAAGTCAGTTTGTGACATACTGTTTCAGTGTAAATGCCAATTGAACAATTCATAATTTGTTTTTATATAATGCAAGGTTCTTACAATAACAATACAGTTATTATAAATTATGAAACTACCAACTGCACGTCACTTCGTTTTATCCCAGTTTCTCTACAGGTAAAATAATAATTTCTCCAATTAATAAAATGAAAAATAAAAGATATCACATAAAAGAGAAGTTAACGGCTAATAAAATTACTTTATAAAACAAGTGTACATACCTAACTACAGTATTAACACTAGCAACAATACAACATATCACATTGAAATCAAAACAATAACTGAGTCTTCTACAATGGTTACATTCAGGATTAGGCAAACATTCATGTCCATGCATGTCTATTCATTTTCGTGTTTAAACTTGAGTGTGTGTGTATGAGTCATAGTCATACTTTTAAGTAACAAACTCTCTAGAATATAAGGTATCTCATTATAGACATATCAAAATATTATGTATAGTAGGCCTATATAATTATTTGTAAAAATATATGCTGTGAATGTTTTGGATATATTGTTCATGGTTAGAAGAAACAGTGTTTTTAGCGGTTTTGATGGCTTCATTACTTGTCAACCCCTTTGTGTAACAAAATAATCTTACATGGTTTTAAAGTACATAAAACGTACTTAGTGCTCTAAAAATTTCAGATTTTTGCCAATTGTCCCACATGTGGTTTTTGGGCCCCAAAAATGAGACATTTTCAAAATCTTATGATTTGGCAGCCATTTTTTTTTTTTTAATGATACACTCGGTAACAGTACAGTTTTTTTTTTTAAGTACAACTAATACCTAAGAGTTAAAAGGTAAAAAACAGGTATGTTTAATTAAACCCTTCATTATTTATTTTGGGCCCAAAATTAAAAAAAAAAAAAAACAATTTGTAAATGTAATTTCAGTAAACATTACAAGATTTGGTTATGTAACAGAAGGAATTTTGAGTACACTAAGATGAAGTTCCATCTTTATCCTTTCCAAAAAGCCCTTTTTGATCTTCTGTATGATGTAAAATAAGAATGCTACAGCTCATGGAAAAAGTGACAAAAATGGCTGTTTTTACCTGTTGGCAAGTTAGAAAATAGTCTATTACTCAAGAAAAAAATTGTTTAAAAATGTAAAAAAAATATTTTTTGGCCACTACAAGATGGGTATACCAAATATCATCAAAATCAAAACTAGTGATGCAATAAAATTCTTGAAAATTTGTTGAATTAAAATGGAATACCCCAGAGTAATAGTTCATATTTCATTCATGAAATTAATTTCAAACACTAGAAAATGGGTGATTTTTTCAGTTCGTAAAAAAAGTATTTTATTATGTTTTTAGGTAATAGTATATCTTAAATTAAATGTTTAAAACAATTGCGGTACATTTAAAATTTTTCCTTAATTTATGAAATATCTCAGTTTAATTTTTAAGATTACACTGATTTTAAATAAGATTACACTTGGGCAGTTCTTGTTCATTCTCGTAAAAATATTCATATAATACTATGGTTGTGTTCTGTAAGTTTTTGGCTTGACACAGAGATGATGCAAGTATACCAAATGAGTATGATATTTGTCAGGTATAATTGTTTAAATGGCATGCTGAGAAGTTTCAGACACATTTATTTAGTTGTTTCTTTGTGGCAATCGAGTAAAGCAAACAAGTTTTGGGGTTTTCTGAAAAAATGAATAAAATTAAAGACACAGAGATGATGAGTATGATATTTGTCAGGTATAATTGTTTAAATGGCATACTGAGAAGTTTCAGACACATTTATTTAGTTGTTTCTTTGTGGCAATCGAGTAAAGCAAACAAGTTTTGGTGTTTTCTGAAAAATGAATAAAATTAAAGTTTGAATAAGTACTCTGTTTTAAAAAGTTTATTCCTTACAGACATACAAGAAAGAGTTCACTTTAAAGGATTCATTCCGTTCTCGATGGTAAAAAAGTCAGCTGCTATATTTAAACATGAATGTATATCCATTCAACATCATGAATGCTTGCAATGCCTTAAAGCTGCTATGACCAATAAAGTTGTTACAAAAATCCACAATGCTATATTAAATGATTGCTGACTGAAGGTATCCAAGCTTGCTGACATTGCAAACATCTTGACAGATTGTGTCCACTACATGTTAGATGATGTCTTGGGTATGCAAAAAAAATTTCTGATCGTTGGGTTTGTGAATAGTCAACCAAAATTGCATTTGTTTGAACACTTTTCTAGGATGTTTAGATTTATTTTAATGCGAGTCTGCTGAGTTTCAGTTTTATAACAGCAGATGAAATATGGCATCACCATTACACACCAGAGACCAAAGAGTAGGGGAGCAGGTAAAAGTGTGCCAAAGAAAGCAGGACCATCACAAAGTAAGTTTTACGCTTCTCTTTGGACCAATTGAAGGGTGCTGTTTAACAAACGATCAAGAAGAAAGTAGTCTTTCACAATTATAACGTGCCTACACACGTTTCAGGTTGTAGCTGCAAAACTCTGCAACATATGCTTCAAAATGCTTTCACATGTACCACATTTGGCTACCAGTGATTACTTCCTCTTATCAAACCAGAAGAAATGCCTTGGTGATTGAAAATTAACTTCAAATGTTAAGACAATCGCTTATTAATTTGGAGAGTAAAAAAAATTATGCATTATAGTGAGGATATTAAAATATTACTTATAAAAATTTTTATATAAAATACCATATAATAAAAAGACATCTGTGTTTGTGCATATCTAAGAAAAAAAAGAGTAATCTGTACAATCTTTCTTGTTAGGTTTTTGAAGCCTTTTTTTAATAAAATATTGTTAATTATATATTTACTTGTGACTTAAAGTGGCATCATGAATAAGCATCATGATTTTAAACTGAGCAGACTGAACTGTTTTATGAAGAAAAAATTTTAAATTAAATCTTAATAATTAATTGAAAATAGGTTTAACTAAAACCTTACTTTATTAGTTTGAAAGTATGGGTACGTAATTCATTGTAAGAATTTTTTTCAACCGTTTCATTATAAGTAAAATAATGGAAGAACTTGTTACAAACAGAAGAGTTCACTAGTACCGTTGAGTTTTTTATTGCAACTCTTTTTTTTCATTTGGAAAATTAAACAAAATGGATTACAAGAGTTTTGAAAAGATAGATTAAGTTTACAGATGGTTATAACTAAAATCAAATTTCAGAAAAACCTAGACTATCATTATTGCTGATTGAATCATAACCTTTATCAGTAATTAACAATGTAATATTTACATTAAAAATGTTAAAATATAACTGAAAAGAGATTTTTTATTACATATTCAGCAATATTAAAACATTTTTTTTATATTGGCTCGAAGTACTGGATACAGATATCATGGAGGGAGAAAGTTAAAATAATATTACAACAGGTGCACAGAAATATAAATTTATAAAATGTGCAATTGAATATGTCTCCATTAAAAGCTGTTTTCAGAATCTGCACTGGATGAGCGAAGAAATAAAAATTTAATCAAAATATATAACTAGTTGTTTAGTTAAGCGCCAATATTAAATGGTGAAAGTTATGCTGAAAATGATTTTAAGTTGTAGAATTTTATAAAGGTAGCAGTTCTAAAATATACTTTGTTCATTATTTGTTAATGGTTTAATAGAACTTCCTTTTTAAATATGCTTTGTTCAAAATAAAACTTTGAATAAAATTCTTTCACAATTGCCTTCATTTATCTCATAAATAAAATTTGTTCTTTTAAATCATTCTATTAAAATAATATTAATTTATAAGGAATAAAGAAAAGAAATATTATTTAAGGTTAATGCTGTTAGTTACTGAAAATTCATGAACTCGTGCATATAAATATATATTTTATAAAAAATAAAACACTTGAAAATAAGTTTTACTATCTTATAAACATGCAATCTTAATTACTTCTGTTATAGTGAAATCTTACATCATTATCAAATTCTTCAGCAGGTCGAGAGAGAAGTGATGCACCAGCTGTAAGTCCATTGACTCCCTGGAATAATGACAAAATTAATGGTATAAGAGTTACAAGGTTTTTTATTTTAAAAATTCAAAAAATAAAAAAGCTTTCTTAAAGTTATTACCAAAACTGTAGCCGATTGGTAGTTTCAAATTACCAAACTTTTTCCACAAAATCTATCAGGAGAATAAGAAAACGTTTATCACGTATTTAAATTAATTTTAAAAGAAGGAATTGTCATATAAACATTTAATTCACTTTTGAGCTAATACAAGTTTGGAATATAACTGCATTGAAATTGATGATTTTAAGGAGATAATGATATGCATCATAAATCATTTAACACATTTCTTCTGTTTTTATTTCTTAGGAAATAACACGAACAAAAATTAATCTAAGTAAATTAGCAATATGCAAATCGCTGTAACTTACATAACCTACACAATGGAAACTGATCTTTTTATATTTAGACTTAATTCACTAACATAATCTTAATTCTACATAAAGCCAGTTAAGTACTTACAATTTCGTTAGATATTTCAGTCATTTTAGTGAAATTCTTCACCAGTATAAATGTATATTATACCTACAACGTAATTTACCACATGGAATGTGATGAAAACTGGTCTGACGTTCAGGTGCGTACTACACTCGTGAATGAATCGTTTTAATAAAAGAACTCGTTCTTTGTCGAACTGCTCATAGAGTTTTCTTTAGAATTAACTATTGTGTTGATTCACTGAGCGAATTATTTAAAAAACGTAATATTAAAACGATAGATATGTATTTATTTTTATAAAGAATATTAAATAATATAATGTAAATAACTTCTACGCTTCAACAAAAATTGAGCTGTGTTTGTTACTTTAAATTTTAGCTTGAATATAAGTTAACTTTTTCGTAACCAGTTTAATCCTAATTTTACTGCTCAGAAGTTAACAATGAAATTATCAGTATATATTTTTCTTTAACAAAATTATTTATATTAGCCACCTTCTGATAGATGATATGCCCCAAGAAAGGCAATTGACCATTAAAATTGTTGCGGCGAGAGTAGAAGATAAACTGATAGGATGGGGATAAAAAAAATATTTTTTCGGAGATAACAAATTTCAGTTCGCTGAAATAATTGGTACATGTATAAAGATTCTTTTGAAATCCTTTTATCTATTGTTACCTGAATAATACCGGTAAGCATAATTCAGAAGCAAACTGGCTGACTGGGAATTTAGTAGAATCCCTATCCAGCCGCACCAATCCTAAGAGATGGGCCAGTTAAATATTACGAAGTATGCGGTTGAATTGCAATAATTAATTACTTACTATTCTTTTATTTAATTAAAAAAATAGTACATTGTGAATTGAAAATTCTATTCATTCCCTTGATATTTGCAACACTTAATGTTATACAAAAGCACGGGGAACTGTAGAAAGTAAGAAATAATATCTGTGTACTGTATAAACATTGTGTGATTCAGTATATACGAAAAATATTTATTTCTGAATCCTTATTTCTTATCTGTGTTGATCTGTATATGGTGCACATCAAAAAGTACAAGATACCCTGCTCATTAAATGAACATCAGATAACCAACATTTCAGTTACCCGTAATTTTTTTTTACATACACTATTTATTACACTGTGACTGAAAGGAGTTACACCGACTGTATTCATATCAAATTTGAACTCCAAAAATTATTGTGCTATATTTTTAGTAGATTTTAAGAAAATAAAATTAACAAAAATTTATTGGTTTTGTTTAATCAATTGCTGCTCAATTTCAGTTACGTTTTACTTCGTACAAGGAAGTATTGTAATCGGGAAAAATTCCGGTTTTCAGATTTCAATGGAAATATCCATTTTGACTATTTTCGGCGTGACGACTGTACGTACGTATGTACGTACTCGCATAACTCAAAAAAGATTATCCGTAGAATGTTGAAATTTTTGATTTAGAACTGTTGTAACATCTGATTGTGTACCTCCCCTGTTGATTGCAATCGACTGAACAAAAAGCGTCCAAAAAGCCCAAAAACCAAACAAATATAAATAATTGCAGTAATTAGTCCTCATTGAGGGTATTTCAACGATGTATCATAAGTGGTATTTGTTTTCATTGGTTCCAGAGTTATAGCCAATAAAATTTTAATTAATGAAATATTTGGATCTTAGGAGAAGGCACATCGGTTCGAATCAGACTTTATATATTTTTTTTAACTTTTGTAATTTACATATATTGATTTATTAATAATTATTAACCTCTCATTATAAAAAAAATTACAATGAATAATAATTCAATAACAAAAAAAAAAAACAATATCAGAAGTTATCAATGAAATAAAATTTTATGTATTCATTTTAAAAAAAATATGTATATGTAATTTAATGGCGTACAAGGAAGTCATGTAATTTCCACATCAGATTTTTTCCGCTAATCTTTTCTAGTTAGAATTTATTTCAACTTTTATCGGAAATAATTCCTAAACAAACATTTTCGTATTTTAGGTCTATAACTGAACAAATTAGTTTTCATGTTTTATTTAATGATTTGAACGATTTTATTTATGATTGATTTTATTTAATGATTTATTTAAATAAATAATGGAAAGAAGTATTATTTTTTTTTATATATAAAAAAAGTTAAAAAAAAGGAATTATAAAACTGAATAAAGTAAGAATATATTTTTTTGAAAAACGTTGAGTTTAAAATAAAAGTTTTTCAGATGTAGGTCTGGAGAAGGACGGAGAAGATAAAATGGGTGGACAGAATAAGTAATGTAGAGGAAGAATAAATGAAAATATTGGGGATTATCAGAAGAAGTAAAAAAAAATTGGATCAAGCATATAATTAGGGGAAAATGTATAATGATAAATACATTTTTTGAAGGCTCCGTTGAAGGTTGCATGATTCAGGTATACTCTCGATCTAACAGATCACGGTAATTCGGAAATGTACACACACACACACACACACACACACACACACACACACACACACACACAAATATATATATATATAAGTTTGCCTGTTTGTTATCGCATCACGCAAGAACCGACCGACCGATTACTTTCAAATTTACAGGGTACAATCGTATTATCTCGGTGAAGGTTTTAAGCCATCGACCGAGGCCCTAGCTCCCTTGAAGGTTAAGATATTTAAAATATTCATTATTTCTTCGCCTACAAGGAGTGGAGAAGTTGTGAATTAAAGATATTTATTCATTAAGGAAAAAATAGATTAATCCTTTTACTTCATTATTATATTTGTACCACCACGGCAAAGAAATAAGTTATGAATTTTTCATCCTCTAAGGTGTGGATACGTTAATTACCGTAGTTACTATTATTCTATCTTTAATAATTTTGTTTCTTTTTCAGGTTTCCATAATGCCTGAATACTATAATTATTATTCTCACAACCGTGGGGATAACATACAGTGCGGAGGTCCAGGGGGTGGAGGTCTATGGGTACATGGGAATGGCGACTGAAGCAAGATTTTCAGGTGTTCAGGGCGCCGGTCTCCCTGGGAAGTAAGGAATGGTGAGCGAAGTGAGCTCTGCGGCCATGAGGTAAACCCTTTGGCTCCGGGAGGCTCCTAGGAGCCCCGTTTAGTCTGGGTTGACCTGAGGCCCGAGGGCCCAGGTTCTGGCTAGACGAGCCGACTAGTATATATATATATTTGTATACTTATATGTATTTATACATTGAAATTACAAACAACAAAAATACTCATTATCTTGATGTTATCAGAATTGTTTTTTACCTCGAATTTCATTAGTTTCCACAAAAAAACACAATTTTAAATAAAATCAAAATACGAACTGAATAAATGCAACTGAAGGAATAACTAACTATTTTTTGTTTTTTATTTTTAATAATGAAGTTTTAGAAATCAAGATAAGGTATAATTAATTAGTCTGAGTGTTTATAGATACGGTTTTTAGTAACGTCAGACGCTGAATAAAACTATACTGGTTTAGAACGGCTAATTAAATAAAACTGTTGTGATTAATTAAATCTGCTAGGTCGTATCCTGTAGTACTGAAAAACTATTTCCTTACCGAGCTGAACAAGGAGGGCTGTACAGTAAATTAAAAATATTGCCGTGCGACGATACGTTGACTGTGAATATGATTAACATCAAAATACAGCGGTTACAACTCTAATTATCTCTATGTGTACTACATCTATTTTCCCATGAATCTAAGTGATTTTTTTTTAAATCATATTTTCTGAAGTTAAGACAACGAATTAGATATATTAGTTACTACCACGGCTACAAGTAACATTGATGAAAAAAATTCAGAGCGCTGAAATATCGATTGGAAGATAATGGCGCGAGTAAACAAATCAGGATTATTTACATATCGATTGATTTACTCTTATTCGTTTCAAAAAGCCGAAATAGATAATTCCATCTGTAGATTGTCAATAGGAGGAAAACTTTCAGTTACAGTTTGTTTAGTTTCTAATTATTTTCGCTTTAAAACTTAATTTTCAGTTCGTTTTCGGCTTCAAGAGCTGTCAAATGAAATGTTTTTATTTCTTAAACATTCTTTTCATTATTTGTGACTTGACTGGTTTGATGCACTTTTTCATTTTTTTCTATTTTGTGCTAATTTTTTTAAAATCTTTTATCTCTAAAATTTCATTATTAACTTGATTAACTTAGGGGCCTTAATTTTTTACGATGGTAAAAAATTTCTACAGGCCGCACTTCCGTGATGGGTTAATAGCGTCTCTCCGTTTCAACGGTAAGATTCTGCATTATGAGTTCCAGTCAGACTTGGTATTTTTCATATGCTAAGTAATCTATTTTTGACATATATACAGGATGTCCCATATAAAACGCAACCCAACCTTATATTGGTAGGTATTGAAATAATAAAAAGGCATGTGTAAATGTAAATGTAATTTTTATTATTACCATCCATTACCTTACATTTAGAGTAAATGTTGGAAGTGGCCGCCATCTTCTTGAATACAAGCTTCAATTCTTTTTACAGCGTTTCTTGCAACTTTTTTCAAATTTTGTGGCTGGATATTTAATACAGTTTGTTCAATATTGACTTTCAATCGTTCAAATGCTCGTGGTTTGTTGCTGTAGGCTTTTTCTTTGACGTAACCCCGTAGAAAAAAATCCGCCGCAGTTAAATCTGGAGATCTTGGTGGCCAAAAGCCTCGACCGATAACACGATTACTAAAGAATTCCTCGAGGAAATCAGAAGTTGAACCTGCGTAGTGCGATGCCGCACCGTGATGTTGTAGCCAGCAGTGTCTGTCTTCCTCTTCCAAGAGTGCGATGAACTGAAATAAAATACCCTGATATCGTTCTGCATTAATGGGGTAATCGAAAAAAATAGGACCGATTATTTTCTTCCGCGATATCGCGCACCACACGCCCGACTTATGCGGGTGTAATTGTTTTTCGTGATAAACGTGGGGATTTTCAGCACTCCAAATTCTACTCTTTTGGCTGTTTACGTAGCCGTCCAAATGAAACCGCGCTTCATCTGTAAAAAATAACGAATCCATAACATTAATTCCCTCACGCAGAAATCGACGGAACCGTTGACAATATTGTAGCCGCTTTTCTTTGTCGTGCTCAAGAAGTCGATGAACCGTTTGAATGCGATAAGGTCGTAATTGTAATCGTTTGGTCGCCCGATGAACAGTCGATTTAGACAAATTAATTTCAGCAGACAAACGTCTGATCGATTTATTTGGCGAGGCGAGTAATCGGTCTTTGATTTCAGCGCCTGTATCTGTATTCAACACTGACGCAGATCTTTTGTGTTCCTTGTTATTAACAGAACCGGTCTCTTTAAATTTTGCAACTAACCTTAATACTGATGTTTTGTTAGAAGCCGGTTTATCTGGGTACTTATGGCGACACAAATCTTGCACTGCAACCGCTGATTTCGTACTGAAGTACGACTCGACAATGAAAACACGTTCATCTAGCGAAAACACCATCTTGTCTCTAGCAATACACTGAACGTTATGATTGCATTGTTGTTACTATCGGTAGTGTTCTACTGCGTCGCCGCGATGTTCAGATGTTGGACGAGTCCATTTCAGTAACGAGTAAGGGAGTAAGCTTGACTTTTGAAATTTCATGGAAGAGTGATTGATGCGTTGCGTTTTATATGGGACACTCTGTATATATACATACTCGTATGTATTATTAAAAAAAAAAAAATGGAAGTAGCTGTAGTTGTACATCGGCTTATAATTGCCTTAGGCAGGTAATTAAACAAAATTAATTTTCAATATTCTTGTATAAGAAAAGAATTTCAAAACCTATTCTTCGTTTTTTATTGTTCTTATTTTATTTTTGGTTTTCTGATGTAAATCTCTTAGCTTCACATCAATATTTTGAAAAATTTATTTTGTATAACGGCAAAAGAATTTCTAATTCTGTTCGTTATGTTTTTTTTCCAGCATAAAAACTATTTCACGCAGTAATTTGCCTTTAATTTCTTTTTTTTACATAATCTATTCTTCATAACTTTAAGATTAGAAACATCTCTTAACTTTTAATTTAATTCTTCTATCAAAATATTTTACTAATTATTATTATTGTCATCTTTCTTTTTACTACATTTCATTACCTTTGTTTTATTACTTTCCCGTGTAGATAGCGCTATAGCTCTAGGAGGATGTAATCGGTTCGATTTGAGAATTAGCGGTTTTTACCTAAGGAACCTAAAAAACCGGATGAAGTTTTTCGAATGTTAATGTTCGTATGTACGTTTTGAGTGTGTTTGTGTTCGGTGTTGCCCTCTGAATCACCTTACATCTCCAGAACTACGGAGCCGATTTTGACCAAACTGGGTCAGATTACTTCTATATATGAGGCATTGTTGCCGTTAAATTTTCAAATTAAAATGTCAAGCGGGTGAGACTGCAGAGCAAGGTTAATCTCAGCTTTTCGAGATTTCGCTTGATTAAGTTCATATTTTTCTTAGGTTCATTTGTTAACTATTAAAAAATAAAAATATTTGCAAAAACAAAAACTTTGCAAAATTATACACTCGCCCCAAAAAATTGCTGTTGTAGGCGTCTTCTGTGTTGTGATGTAACAGGTGAGCGGTAGAATTAAATAAATGAATAATATTTAAAGCGCAAAAAAGTAACTCGGTCTGGTCGGGACTCGAACTCGATCGCCCGGTCGACTCGGTACCTGGAGCGTTAAGCCTCGTGGCTACACCATTCTGCCGAGCGTATAAGCGAGATAATTTCTATGTAAGTTGTGAAATTAAATTAGTTTAGTTAGTGCCGACCGTCGGCGCTATTACCCGCGCAAATTAAATACGGTATGTGCGCGCGCTTTAGTTATTCGTAGAATCATTGAATTAAATAAACGAAAAAATATTATATCTAAATAAAATGATAAATATTTTAAATTAAGTTTTGTGTGTGAACTGTGCATCAGAAACAAAAGTGTTATCAGCTTTTTTTTAAAATTAAATTTCTCTCCAATCGACGAATTTATACGGTTCATAACTTTCTCTAGATCATTTCTATTTTTAACTAAAAGAAGAAACTCTTGTTATTATTATTTATCTCTTTTTTAACCAGAAAATTTTCTTAAATGTGTAAATTGTTAAAATTCATATTTGTATAAATAAATTGTTCTATTTTACAAATTTTGCGGTTTCAGCTTAGCGAGTTGTAGGAGAGACGTAGAAATTATTTAAAATCTAGAATATTTTAATTTGCAATAAAAACATTTTCAAGTACGCAAAGTAGTTAGCGTTTGTGTAAAAAAACTTTTTCAATGCGGTTTGTTCGACAACTATTATTCTATTTTAATCTTTGCAAGAATGAAACCAGTAGACTACGTTAGCGAACGGGTATCATTTGTATAATAAATAAAGCGATGATTAGTTTGCATAACGCCTCGTAGCGGTATTAAGTTTCAAGTTTCGATGTAGAATGTTCGCCGACTCGGCTAATGTTTTATTATCATTATCTTTCAAAGTATTATTGAAATTATTGTTAGCGGTGAAAAGTTGTGTGCGGTGGTAGCCCGGTATGTTAATTAAGCTTGCCGAGATTCGCATTAAGGGGCTTGTAAAGTCGGTAATATATCCGAGTTTCGAGAAGTTAATTCGCTTGGGTGAAGACAGAGTAAGTTTCTGCTTATTATGTCCTGTTACCCGTACGTGTGTACATATACCGCCGGTCGGCCCCTTCGTTTCCCCATCCCTATACCCCGCATCGCCGCCAACACTCGCCGGTCGCACACACACAGTACGGTACCGCGATACTCCACCGCTTGCCGGTCCAGGAACTAATTTGAAGTTGGCGGAAGGATACATTTGTCATAGGGTCCCTTGTGGGCCATGATCGGGTCGGATGGAGTTATGAGAACTAGAGTGCTGTAGATCACTTTCAGAGAGAAAGACGGAGAGAAGAAGGGAAAGAAAGAGTTTTCTGTTTTTGTGGGGTGGCGCTGGTATTCTCTTGAATGGTCAGAGAGGGGGAGCTTCCCTGGGGGTCCGACCCGACAAAATCATCCGCCTCCTCCTCCGACCTTATAACGTCTCATTCTATACAAGCCCCTACAAAGAATAAAAATCATCTCATTGCATTTCTCAAGCGTACTGTAGTCTGCAGTCAACCTCAACCGGAGTCTTGATCGTATCGTTTATATTCTTAACTTTCTCTCCTCCGTCTCTCTTCATCTCTCTCTTAAAGATCGACGTGGAAAAAAAATACAGACACTCGCTGTCACGTTTTGTAAAATATTAAATATTTATAGTTTGACTGATGTAAACGTAATTTTAATTTATGTAATTTATTCTAGTAGATTATTTTTCCAGATGTTCTTAATCGTTTATTTAACATTACTAATAATGAAGATAATAAATTTATTATAATATAAAAATAATTATCTCTGTAATCATAAATTTACCGCGTTTTCATTACTAATAATATCGCGTTATATTGATGTAATATAAAATATTATCTGTATTTAAAAAAGAAAAAATGTTAATTATCAAATGTCTGTGCGTTTGATAATTCAAAATATATAATTTAAGTTTTTTCAGTAACGTGAATGCGGTGTAAAATAACTAATGAGATGCGTAATGTTCTTCATTAAGTATTTACATATAATTCTTATTTAATATTAATTAATTTTCTTCTCCTAAAGTTCACGATTAAAATGATTCTAACCGCGTCCAAATGCTATAATTTTCTAAAAAAAACCAAAAAAAGATAAATCGAATGACATAAAATTGTAATTTAAAATACTTAATTATATCTGCGTATAATTTTAAAGAGAGTAAACATTCTTTTTTAAAATAATAAAATCAAGAACCGGTTGGAATGAAAAGGCAAACTTTTACGTACGTGTTTATCAAAACACATCTTTCAATAAAAAACACGTTCCAAGGATGTTTGAGGTACAGAATTATGTAATGTTTTTTTATCTCAAAACTTTTAAATAATTTTTCATTATGAAAAAAATTATCTTAAATATTATAACGACCTCAAGGCTATATACAATTACGCTGTAATAAATCAATACCGAATAAATGATGCTAAAAAAAAATTTAAAAAACTTCAATTGTTTTATCTGACCGTGTAGTTTTGGTTACAGAAATCTTCCGGTTAAGTTTTCCTGGAAGAAATCTACTACCAGAGAAGTTTAGTTTACAGACAATTAAAAAGAATCATTGCCGGTCGGTTGAATCTGATTTTTCTTTTTATAGAAACATAGCGACTGTAAATTTAAGAATAATTAAGGATGATTAAACAAAACATTTTTTTCTGTTGTCTGTAAAAGAAATTCTGATAATCTCATTTGTTGTATGCTACAAAAAATCTTAACGTTTTAATTAAACTTTTATGAAACTTTAGAAAGATTAATGGAACTATAAAATTACAATTTTTTTATTTTTATTTCCTTGTACGAAGTAAAGGAAGTATTGTAATCGCGAAAAATGTCGGTTTTCAAATTTCAACGGAAATATCCATTTTGACCATCCCTGAAACCATTTTGACTAGTTTCTGCGTGACGTCTGTACGTACGAATGTATCTCGCATAACCCAAAAACGATTAGCCAGCCGTAGAATGTTAAAATTTTGTATTTAGGTTTGCTGTAACATGTAGTTGAGCATCATCTCTTTTGATTGCAATCGACCGGGCCAAAAATGTATGTACAGTCATATCTCTAAATAAATTTAGATATTGGACTTTTTCTTAACTGCAATAATAAACTCTCGTTGAGAGCTTTTCAACGATATATCATAAGTGGTACATAGTTTCATCGGTTCCAGAGTTATAGCCAAATAACATTTTAATTAATGAAATATTTGATCTTACAAGGGGAAGGCATATCGGTTCGAATCCGACTTCAAATACATATATTTTTTAACCCTTTTTTTAATTTAAATATATTCATCTATTAATAATCACATTATTATATTATTTATTAATAATTTGTAAAAAAAAATTAACAAATTCAATAACAATAAAAAAAAAGAAAAAATCAGAAGTTATTAGTAAAATAAGATTTTATGTACTTTTCATTTTAATTAAAAAATTTTTACAATCAAAGGTTAGTCAATATATTATATTAAAAAAATCTGTTGTGGATAACACATGAATTTCTTGAACGCCTATTAAATTACATTTACACATTTTTTTTTAAAATGAAAAGTACATAAGATTTTATTTCATTAAAAACTTCTGATAATTTTTATTTTTTTTTTTATTATTGAATTATTGTTCATCGTACATTTTTTTTTACAATCAGAGGTTAATAATTAATAATAAATTAACATATTTAAATTAAAAAAAAGAAGGAAATGAAGTCGCATTCAAACAGATGTGCCTTCCCCTTGTAAGGCCAAATATTTCATTAATTAAAATTTTATTTGGCTATAACACAGGAACCAATGAAAATAACTACCACTTATGATATATCGTTGAAAAGCTCTCAATAAGATCTTGTTACTGCAGTTAAAAAAAAGTCCAAAATCCAAATTTGTTCGGATTTTGAGCTTTTTGCACACTTTTGGTTCAGTCGTTTGGAATCAAAAGGGGAAGTACACAACTAGATGTTACAACAGTCCTAAATCCAAAATTTCAACATCCTATGGCTAATCGTTTTTTGAGTTATGCGAGATATATATACGTACGTACAGAATTCACACCGAAACTAGTCAAAATGGATTCACGGGTTATCAAAATGGATATTTCCGTTGAAATCTGGAATCCGAAATTTTTCGCAATCACAATATTTCCTTTACTTTATCGTACAAGGAAGTAAAAAGATTTATAAATCGTACAAGGAAGTAAAAAGATTAAAAAAAAACTGTATATGAACTCGGATTCGAACCGATGTGTGCATGGTTACGCATCCGACACATTCTCACTTACACTACTTATCTACTTAAAACGTGAAACAAAACTAATATATAAACTAATATAAAATGCTGATACGGACACCACGAAAAAATGTGATGCAATGTGGTGTCCACCACAATACAATTGTGTAACAGTCCACTTTATTAAAAAATTAGAGGATCGTATCTCACTTTCAAATGAAATAAGTTTAAGTGAAGTGCAGCAAAAAATGTGTATATGTAATATAATAGGCGTACAAGGAACTCATGTGGTGTCCATATCAGGTTTTTAAATTTACAATCGCAAAAAAATTCTAAATACAACAATTTTCTTCCTCTTCGCTGATAATAATAGGAATAAGGAATTTTTTTTTGAAGTCACTTTATTTGTATGTTATTCAGAAATAATTGCAGATCTTGAATACGCTCTCATTTTTATTACACTAAGTTTTACTACTAATGAGAAATGATGTACTGAAATTTTTAGGGCGTTAATTAAGAGATAGAATTAGTGATTTCATAGGTTTTTGATCTTCAAAATCGAATAAAATATGTCCCAGAACCGTACCTGTAGTAATTTTTGAGAAATCTGGGTGAAAACCGATACATTGGGGTAGAAACCTCTTTCTTTTATGTTTGACGTGTAATAACTTTGTTAAATGGATAATAAGCGCGTAAAACTTTGAACAAAATTTGAAAGAATTTAATTCTAAACAAAACGTTGTAAGATAAGTTGAATAAAACAAAGAAAAGTTAGAAAATTTCGAATTTTATTTACAAAAAATACACTAGAATACAATATAAAAAATACAGTAGTGCTTTATATGTATCAGTTTATAATAATTGTCCAAAATTATATTGTTATAACTCGTTTTTTTTTGTGATTGTAAATGTATTTTTTAATTTAATGAAGAAAAAAGAAAAGTGTTAGAATTAAAAAAAAAAACTAAAATATCTTTTTTATGTTATATATCGTGGTGTAGAAGTAAATAAAAGATATATAAATTATTTCTGTGTTTTCAGGAACAGGAAACAGTATTAAACATTTATCTATTTATTTGTTAAAAATAGGAATAAATGTTTAGTATAAAAATATAATAAAAGATAAATAAAAATAACAAACGAAAGATAATCGTGGAAAAGAATGTAAAAATACATTAAAATACACTGACGTAATTAAAATACCAGTGATAGATAAGATTATTTTGTTAAATCTTAGAAATAGGTATGATAATAATTTTATTTTCGTTTAATTACCGGGTAAGTTTAGTAGAGTATCTTACTTATCGTTGTAAATATTTTGTCTTTTATATTATTGTAATATTTAAGCTATTAAAATATTTTTAAGAATTGATTTTTAAATTGTTACTTTAAAACTGTCACAATCGGCTTCGACTAATTTTGTGTATAGATTTTGAATATATTTATGATCGTACATAAATGAAAAGGTTAATTTTTCTCGATTATAACATCATAGAAAAATATTTATTCCCTCAAAATTCTTCTTCTTCTTCTACTAGTTTATTGACATTAGAATTCAGGGTAGACTTGGGTCTTTTCAACAATACTTCGCTAATCGCATCTATTCAGTGTCTCTCTGTTGCCGCCATCGCCAACCTTCATTATCTCAAGCTCGGGCGTTATTCAGCCGTCTCTATTTTATTTTGAACACTTCATTCTCCCTGAATTTAGTTGTAAAATATTGTTAAACGTGCAAATTAATTGTATAGTTCATTTTAAAACTAGTATATAGAGCAATTTTTTTTTTTGTCTTCAGTCATTTGACTGGTTTGATGCAGCTCTCCAAGATTCCCTATCTAGTGCTAGTCGTTTCATTTCAGTATACCCTCTACATCCTACATCCCTAACAATTTGTTTTACATACTCCAAACGTGGCCTGGCTACACAATTTTTCCCTTCTACCTGTCCTTCCAAAATTAAAGTGACTATTCCAGGATGCCTTAGTATGTGGCCTATAAGTCTGTCTCTTCTTTTAACTATATTTTTCCAAATGCTTCTTTCTTCATCTATTTGCCGCAATACCTCCTCATTTGTCACTTTATCCACCCATCTGATTTTTAACATTCTTCTATAGCACCACATTTCAAAAGCTTCTAACCTTTTCTTCTCAGATACTCCGATCGTCCAAGTTTCACTTCCATATAAAGCGACACTCCAAACATACACTTTCAAAAATCTTTTCCTGACATTTAAATTCATTTTTCATGTAAACAACTTATATTTCTTACTGAAGGCTCGTTTAGCTTGTGCTATTCGGCATTTTATATCGCTCCTGCTTCGTCCATCTTTAGTAATTCTACTTCCCAAATAACAAAATTCTTCTACCTCCGTAATCTTTTCTCCTCCTATTTTCACTTTCAGTGGTCCATCTTTGTTATTTCTACTACGTTTCATTACTTTTGTTTTGTTCTTGTTTATTTTCATGCGATAGTTCTTGCGTAGGACTTCATCTATGCCGTTCATTGTTTCTTCTAAATCCTTTTTATTCTCGGCTAGAATTACTATATCATCAGCAAATCCTAGCATCTTTATCTTTTCACCTTGTACTGTTACTCCGAATCTAAATTGTTCTTTAACATCATTAACTGCTAGTTCCATGTAAAGATTAAAAAGTAATGGAGACAGGGAACACCCTTGTCGGACTCCCTTTCTTATTTACAGTTTCTTTCTTTTGTTCTTCCATTATTACTGTTGCTGTTTGGTTTCTGTAAATGTTAGCAATCGTTCTTCTGTCTCTGTATTTGAACCCTAATTTTTTAAAAATACTGAACATTTTATTCCAGTCTACGTTATCAAATGCCTTTACTAGGTCTATAAATACCAAGTTTGTTTTTCTTTAATCTTCCTTCTAATATTAATCTGTGCCTAAAATTGCTTCCCGTGTCCCTATACTTTTCCTGAAACCAAATCGGTCTTCACCTAACACTTCCTCCACTCTCCTCTCAATTCTTCTGTATAGAATTCTAGTTAAGATTTTTGATGCATGACTAGTTAAACTAATTGTTCTGTATTCTTCACATTTATCTGCCCCTGCTTTCTTTGGTATCATTACTATAACACTCTTTTTGAAGTCTGACGGAAATTCCCCTTTTTCATAAATATTACACACCAGTTTGTATAATCTATCAATCGCTTCCTCACCTGCACTGCGCAGTAATTCTACAGGTATTCTGTCTATTCCAGGAGCCTTTCTGCCATTCAAATCTTTTAATGCTCTCTTAAATTCAGATCTCAGTATTGTTTCTCCCATTTCATTCTCCTCAACTTCCTCTTCTTCCTCTATAAAACCATTTTATAATTCATTTCCTCCGTATAACTCTTCAATATATTCCACCCATCTATCGACTTTACCTTTCGTATTATATATAGCTGTACCATCTTTGTTTAACACCTTAGAGCAATTAATAAATAAAATTTCATCAACTACGAGTATATCGTAACAGGAAACGTATCGTTTATTGATAAATTGGTGAAAAAAATATTGTTACAAAAATGTTGTGTGGTTGAACTAGAGCTACATTTTTTTTTTATTTTAATTTTTTAAAGTTCATTCGATACCAACTATTCTAAATGTGGTGTAGTCCGTGGCGTACCGATTTCTTAACGTGTGTTGCACAACTTTAATATTGAAAAGAGAAACATAAAATAATCTCCTTTTTAATCAGTGTCTTGATTTATTTATTGTAAACTTAATAAACATATAAACACACCCGCATATATATATATATATATATATATATATATTCTAGCATACCCGTCTCGGCTTCGCCCGCGCTCCTGACTCCGTAGGGGAAGACACCCTCCACAATCCATTCCGTTCTGAGCCCTTATGGGATTTATCGGAGGTCATCTTCAAAATCTCGTCTTTTGACATATGTCCAGTTCGTCTCGGCCAAGATACCATCGATCCGAATGCCACGAGTGACATTTCCATCGGTGTACTACTGTTTAATGAATTCATTTAGCGAATTCTACTATTTAATTACAGTTACTTGCGTTTCCTGTCGCGGTCAATTTTTTTTTTAATTTTATGTTTTTAGAGTCGAGTAACCGATGATGATATGTACGGCCAATCTCGTCGCATATACAGTAACAGTGGCAGCGGCTGTGTCGGTTGAGGAGCGCGTCGAACACGGTCGCACCCCTTAAAAAATCGAAATTAAAAAAAAACCCGAAAATTATTTTTAGATATTTATATGAAAAATATTTGCAAGCCAAATCTAGTGAATATCTCATTTAGTGTAGTCGGAACGGGAAAAATTTAAGATCATTGTTCAAGATTATTTACTTTTCTTAACCCCTTTGAAGTTCTAACTTCGAAAAATCTAGAAATTAATTTTTAGATATTCGCGCAAAATGTGAACATTACACACACCAAAAATCAAATTGATATTTTCATTTGTTACCGAGAAATTATAATAAAGTAGTAGATTTCATTGTTACTCCATTTTCACCCTTTAAACTCGGAATTTGATAAAATCCTTTTTTAGCGTGCAGTTACACCGTAAGAAAAACATGTATATAAATTTTCATCGATTTATTTTCAGCAGTTTTTGCTAGGCGTTAATTATGAATCGCTTACGACATATTGTTTTACATGTACAAGTAAACATAAAGATAATTGTACGCATATAGACTAGACTAATTTAGATCAGATAAAATTAAATAGATATAGAGTAACATTATATTTTTTGAATCGTAATGTATATTATCATAATGTATTTTATACGTTAATAAATAAATAGATAAATGGCCTGGACAAGATTTCGATTGTAATTCTAAACTTTTTCACGTACTAAAAGAGGTTTACAACATTCTGCTTGCCAACCGATGAATTATCCATTTTCATTTCGTAAGATAGCCGATGAAATCTAGTCCTTTCTATGAATAAGCGCTTTAAAAAGGTTAGCATTGTAATGGAAAGTTGTGCATATTATTATTCTATTTAAGTTTAAGATACGATCGATTATATAATCTTACGATTTTTTAATGAAATATAACCGTAAATGTATTTTATTTTTACTTTCCCTATTTCATAAAGTTAAAAAAATTCGTCTCAGATTAAAAAACCTTTACGATGACGAAAATATTACCACAGTCTAAATACACGTACATTTAATTCACTTTATACAAATTTGATTTTCCCATCTAATTTGCACTCTTTCTAAGAAGACTGGAAACTAACGTCTTTCTTTTAGCTGATCATTTTCTCATTATGTATGGGTTAAATATTCCTACTTTCAAAAGTTATAGTATCATTTAGACAGATTTTATTTCGTCGAATATAAAATATTATCCTCAAGGTAATTTAATATTAATAAAATATTTCAAAAATATATTTAAAATTTTAATATTTGGATCGTTAATTTCCTTACTTTAAAGTAGGAATGTTTTTTCCTGCTTTTTTTATTTGTTTGTTTATAGTGTTTATCAAACTTTTATCTATGTTTTTATCAAAGAAATTCAGTTATTACCTCCGGTTGGCAGGCGATGGAAGGATTGTTATACAGAATGTGTACGTATAATACAGTCGAATACAAAAAGGAAGGAGAATTTATTTTTATTTGATTACCGGTATGTATTTATGTAATTAATTATTTATTTATTGTATTTTATTATCGTTGATTTGTTGTATTCTGGGGTAAGTTTTTCGAAATATACACGTACATATTATTATTAATATTATTGTACCGGCGTACTGAAGACCAAAGGCGATTGCTGGGCACAGATTTAAACAAAGGAAATTACTGGTGTTCACTTTGACAAGAGCTTTAATTTAATATTACTTAATCGTTAAATTTTAGTATACTACATTATGTATTATCAAATATATACTTTTTATTTTTACGGAAAAATTTAACTAATTTAATTATTCAATTATTAAAATATGTATTCAAATTTATGTTTAAATTTCAAGCGGTACAGCGCTCCGCAATACCGACACTGTGTGGCACTTGATTAAATTACTTTTAATAAATTGTAAAATAAATTAAAAGAAAAAAAATGTTAAAGTTTGTCAGACGAATAGTCGGTTAAAAAAACTAGATAACGATCAAATTACAAAAATGTATTTAAACGTAAAATTTATTTAAACGTAAAGTTTATTAAGTTTTCGAAAAATACTTAACGGATTTTCGACACCCTGAAAATATGAACGAATTACATCCGTTCACGATAAGTTCGGCCGAAAGTTCCGATCGTTATTGTACTATAATGATACGATGTAATTCTTAGAATTTTCGAAAAAAAGGTTTTCCGAGTGAATATACTAAAATTAATAATACCTCGTTTACGTACGCGTCGATGGCTATTGAATTCATAAATTAATGTCCAAAGCACATTTGCAATAACTAGTCGAAGGTTCGTTGAAAAGAGTTTTTCATGTAATTACATGTCGCGTTCATCAGTTTGACTTAACTTTAGCTGAAAGGCAGTAGCTTTTTCGATATAGAAAAACCTCTAAAGTTGTGAACTTGCAACGGAAATTACGTGTAGCTAATAACCGAATTCTTATGAACCGTGGCCATTGCAGCGAATCGTTTGTTAGATTGGGGATATTAAGCCCGCTTGGATTTTGGGATAGAGAGATAAATTACAAAACGTAAATGTAGTTTTCGAGTACGGCTGTAGACATTTTAGCGACACAATCAATAGGGGATTTTATATTGTCTGCGAGTCGGTCGAGTCAGATCGTCATAGTTGAGAGAAAAGAAAGCACGTGATTTCATTATGTAAATTTTTCCTACATTTCATCTCTAAATAATGTGAAATATATCGTACGAAATTTTTTATTATTACGTTCATTAATGCGTGTGTGCAATTATTATATACCTATAAACCAACTTACCCTGATTGATTCATCAACATCCAGCGAAAAGTATTGAAAATAAGTTGATGATAATTAGTATATATGTTCTTCTTACGGTGTAAGTGTACACGAAGTCGGAATTTTTTTTGAAATTCCGAGTTTAGAAGGTTAAAATGGGGTAACAATGAAATTTATTATTATTTTTTTTAATTTCCGGTAACAAATAAAGATATCGACTTGCTTTTGGTGCGTGTAATTTTCATGTAAATATCTAAAAACCGATTTGTAAATTTTTTGAAATTCCGAGTTTAAAAGATTAAAATTGATTTCATTTTTTTTTTTTGAAACTCGACTACGTTTTTTTAATGTTTCGGTAATAAATAAAGATAATAACTCGATTTTTGGTGTGTGTAATTTTTATGTAAGTATCTATTAACCGATTTGTAGATTTTTCGAAATTCGACTTTGAAACGGGTGAAGAAATATAAAAAACAAATTGAACAGTGATTGCTAGTTTTCCCCGTTCCGTCGATACTAAACGAGATATTAACTAGATTTCGGTTTGTAAATAATCTTTAGATAAATATCTAAAAACCATTTACGGTTTTTTTTTAATTTCATTTTTTTAAGGGGTGCGAAGGTGTACGGCGTGGCGACTCAGTCGACACAGCCACTGTCAGTGTTACTGTACATGCGACGCGACTGGCTACACCTGCCTCCAACGCGACGACAAAAACAAGTAATTATATACCGTGGGCGAAACCGCGATGATAATCCTACATATATATTTGAACTTGTACTCTAATAATGACAGTAGCAGTATAGAAAACTAGATGGATGTTTTGATAAAAGTGAATAAAAATATTAAACGATTACATTACGCGTATACATCGTACTCTAGGACTAGAAAATTATTTTCTTTGTGCTATTATTATTATTACAATTATTATGTATATTATAGTTGTTATTATTCTCATCAACTCTTTAACTTTTCTGTAATACTCTTAAATATACATTTTTAATTCATATTTAAGAAATTGCAGAAAAAGAGCAGAAAAGATGTGAGTTTAGGAAGGTCTCTTGGGTCAATGAATATTCAACCCTGTTTTGTGATATTAAAAATCATCATCTTGAGACTACTTCTTATTCTATTTTGGAACGGTGGAAAAGAAAGAGGGATAGATACTGCAGGATAAAGATAGAAAGTAAAAGAGCGTGTGAGAAGGGAGAGGCATTGTAGTAAAGAGGCATACTGACTGTTTTAATATATTCTTTAATTAGAACAGCAGACACCTCGAGGGATTTTAAATTCAAAGTCCGAGTCCGTTAAGTTAAAAAGACATTTACTATTTACTAGCTGTTTCTGTCTGTAAAATAAAAAAAAGAAGTTAAATAAAAATGGGAATATTAAATTTTTATAATTAAAAAAAAAAATCTGAAATTTTTACATGTAAACTTAATAGCAGTAGTGGCTATTATTATGAATGTAATGTTCTAAGTTTAACTAAAATAAATTTATGTAATTTGGTAGAGCGAACTTCATAATTATTATTTAAAAAATGTTTAATAATTATTCCGTTTACAAACATTTTTAAAATACTGCACTTTACTCAAACTTATCAATAATCGGAATTTTTTCAGGTTTTCTTTTTTCTTTAACCGTCTTCTAACAAAGGAGGAAGTTCACAAAATTATTTTGTATTCAAGTACTAATTTTTTAAAATTTGACCGATTCTATTCTCCTCGTTTTAGTTTGCAAATATAAATTTAAAGTAAGCATAAGTTTGTAAAATAAGTTTCTTAGGCGGTGTTTTTGAAATAAAAATTTACGCGGTCTACATTGACAATTTATAAACATTTTTTTTTTCATCTTACATTAAGTTTTGTAACATTTCGTACAAGACGTACTGCTATTAGAAGATACATCTATTTAAATCCACCTTAATAAAAAAGTGCCTTTGAATCTAGAAGTATTTACATATTTTGAAAGTGATTTTTTTATTTTATCAGATTTTTCGTTTTATAACTCGAGCAGTTAAGGTGAAGCTGTCAAACAAGGTGAACGTTATGGCTAAAATTTGCTTGATGCCTATCGTTACCTTCATTACTATTAGGACAAGAAAAAATATTCATTAAAAAAAGACGAAAAAAATCATTTACAAATTTGTTTTCTGGAAAATGTTTTTAAGAATACCAAAGGTAAGTTGGAGGTCGATTCGATATTTAGAGTGTACGAATAACTGTTAACACCAGAATTAAACAATCAGAACTGATATTTATCTCGATAGGTTATTTTTTTAAATTAAAAAGAAAAAAATTAACACTTACATATTGTATTTTATATACGTAATTAATATTTTAAGTTTTAAATGTATACGCTATAAATCAAATAGCTTCTATGTATAATTAAATTGCTTTAACTTAAATAATAAAAAATAAAGGTTTTTTAAGTAACCGGTTTTGTCAAGATGAATTTCGCGGATACATATATGGATCTGTAAAGTTAACATCAGAAGGATTCCAGAACATCCTGACCCCTGTAGGGGCGCCTTTTGACGATCTCGGCCGCTACACCATTCCTTCCGTTTGTATGAACAGGTTGACAGGGTCGTATTTTAGACCCTGTCAACCTCACAACACATCGGTCATCATTTTGGCCTCTTTCAGGTTGTCACCGACGCAAATGCCTCTGCAGACATTTCATTCGGTTTATTTACACAACTTACTATCGCCATCGTAAGGCTTCTTTCAATCACCTAACGTAATTTACTGCCCTCAACTATCAAATTAACCGATTCGCGGAAGCGTGATCCCCGGGCCTTTCTCTAACACCGAAGGTTTCACACAAACACCGTATCTAATTTCAGTTAGACTATGCACTCAGATCGTTATTTGATTGAGTTTTTAAACACAATAATTAATCTTGATTTACTCAAAAATCAACAAACAAGAAAAAATTCATAAATTTTATATGCCTCTAATGAAAACATACCCTATCTTTCTCTGCTCTGTTTGAGCGAGGTGAATGCTTACACCCTTCCGCACCGCACCACCAACACAGAGTTCTCCACGCATCCATTCTTATCCTAACAGGGAATATCTTAAGCTAATCGGGGCTCGATTTCAAAACGCCTATCTTGGAGATATAAGCAGCCAGGCGGGCTCCTTGCCATCCGGATTGCTACTCTATCTATACATCTAGTTAAAAAAAAACACTAACCACCATTGAAATTATAAATTATAAAGTTCTAATCGCGTAAAAGAATATATAAGTATAAAATCTGAAATACATTTAAAGCAGCTTCAATGTCCTGACAATTATCCGTGTATGTTATTCCATTCACAGTTTGCATCGGCCAAGGAAATGGATCCGTCCGTCTTACACTAAATGATAAAAAATATTATTTAGAATAAAAATTTTTATTATAAAAAATACAAATTTTTAGAAATTTTAATAATTATAGATTTATATTAATAAATTTATATTAAATAAAACAGAATCGACTATTGAAGAACCATATTTAATTCATTTTTGTTACATTATTTAAATATATTTTATTTTATTACAAATATTCCGTATTATTAAATAAATTATATTAATTCAGGAAATTTACCTGTTTAACAGGAAGTCGAACAGGAAAGTACCAACCTGGAAAACGTTCCTAAAATACGCTACGGTTATAAAAATATATGAAATTTATTTTATAAAATTATCTTAAACTTAAGCGTAAACATTTTTTGTAAAAAAAATTATAACGCTACAGGTATAAAAAAATTATGATTAAAATTTTATTTAAAATTGTGTGAACAAGTCTATCCAAGAAGATTCCCAAGAACGCCGAAACAATTTGAAAAGAACGGGAAATTAATAATTATAAATTAGAAAATAAATAATGTTTTTTTATTGAGATTACGAGCATCGATTGCTTTAACTATTTACTCGATGGAATTTTGTAGCGTATGAAAATAACCGGGATTCCGGGCGCCTGACCAAGATTCGAACCCGAGGCCTCCGGATGAAAGGCCGAGACACCATTGATCCGCCACGGAGATCGGAAATAATTATTATTAATCGGGAGAAATATTTAGAAATAGGTAATTGATTATGTTGTACGTATTTTTATAATGTTAATTAACGAGAATCAAAAACTTATGGTACTTTCATGATGCCACAAGATGAAGAAATTTAACTACTCGGGCGATGAAAAGGAATTGAACGAGGGAATTGTAAACGAGAGTGAATGATCAGTCTGAAATGATTCGTTAAGTCTATCTGATCTACTTATACCTTTTTTTTTTTTTTTTTTTTTCTTCTGTTTAGCCTCCGGTAACTACCGTTTAGATAATTCTTCAGAGTATGGATGAGGATGATATGTATGAGTGTAAATGAAGTGTAGTCTTGTACATGCTCAGTTCGACCGTTCCTGAGATGTGTGGTTAATTGAAACCCAACCACCAAAGAACACCGGTATCCACGATCTAGTATTCAGATCCATGTAAAAATATCTGGCTTTACTAGGACTTGAACGCTGTAACTCTCGACTTCCAAATCAGCTGATTTGGGAAGACGCGTTAACCACTGACCAACCCGGTGGGTTTGATCTACTTATACCTGAAATAAGGAAGATGCGGGTAATCGGGTCGAAGATTGTTTTTTATTTTCAAATAAGTAAATAAAAAATAAAAAGAAACAAATAAAAATTGGTCTTACAAAAAAATGTTTTTTTTTTTTTCTTTAATAAATTACCTTTAACTTGATTTTTATATAATTTTTTATATACGATAAAAATTGTCTGAGGTAAAATTTAAGTTTTGATAAATTTTCACGTTTTTCGGAAAGGTTTTTTGCGCACGTATTTCACTACCTGTCATAAACAGTAGGTCGTACGTAAAAAATGGTTCCGTAAATTCCAAAGGATATTAAACTTCTTTTCATTTATTTATTTTTTTCTAGATGGAAGATAATTTATTTATTAAGTTTACAAAGGTCCTGATGTGAGTTTTTTCCATTGAAATAAGTATTTTTACAAAAAACCCCACTTTTCATTCTATACCTGCAATTCACTCATTTTATCGTTTAGTATTCCGGAATAAACTCATCGGTTTCTTAAAAAGCTAGTACAAAATATAAATTTACCTAAAAAAATTAAATCGGTTGATAATATATTTCTCTTTAAAGCTTTTTACCTGTATTGTACGGCAATTAAAATTTTATAGGTACCCTAAATTTAATTACTAATATTTCTAACCGATTTATATTTTACGGTTAAGCTAAGTTTTTAATGTTACGTCGTATTCAATCGTATATGGAATTCTACAGAGCCTGAGCTGACGATCGGTATTCTCTTGACATACTTTTCCTGTATTTCTTTCCTTATATTTATCAAAGCAAGTATGATATCTCCACTTTTTTTATAATAACAATAGATGGAATCTACAAAGTTAAAAAAGAAATAGCGTAAGGAACGAGTAATTTGTTATTTGAATATTATGACCTGGTAGTACGGGAGAGTCTGAAAGAGATGTAAAAAATGTGAAGGAAATGTGTGACATGAAGAAATTCAGAAATGTGGAATGCAGTTTAGTGTCGAGAAGAGTAAGGTGGTCGTGTAAGACTGAAAAAAGGAAAATTCGATGGACGAAACTGTGAACTGTAGAAAAATTGAAAGGGTAAAAGAGTTTACTCGTCTGGGAAAAGTTTTTTCTGAAGATGGGAGAACGGTTAAAAAAATAACCACTAACAAGAATACATAAGACAAATGGATTTTATTAGAGTGTAAGAAGTCTTGTCTGGGACAAGGAAATGTAAGAGAGATATTTATAAAGTCTGCTTTAAGCCGACTCTTACATACGCCGCAGAAACCTGATAAGATGGCAGAAAGATGGAAGGTCATGTACAGGAAGCAGAAATGAAATTCAAGAAAAGCACTCTAGGGAAGACAAGAAGGAATAGGGTAAGGAGCAGTATGACGCGGCTGCGATCGCACCACTTGCAGGCGGTTTTATAAGCAGCGCACGGCAAAGCGAAAGCATTCTTTCGCGGACTACCAATAGAAGCAGACGAAGAAGAAGAAGAAGGAAGTCCCCTGGCCGGCCCAACGTGGGATCTCGCGGCGGTTTCCGACATCCCAGTCGGAGCAGCAGGCCTGGCCGGTCCAGCAAGAATCCCGCTAGCGCCAGGAGGCCTAGAGGTGAAGACGGAGCCGGCCGAGCACCGCTCGGGGAGAACCGCCTCGGCTGCGGAAGACGATCGACACTGCCGGGCTCTGGGGACTATCTCTATAGAGAACGCTATTGTGAGGACCCGACTGCCGCTGAGGGAAAGCTCGGTCGGATTCCAACGGACGAGCCGCAACTCCCAGACACTTCCAGCTGCCGGGCCGAACCGAATTCGCCGTAGACCAGCGACCATACTCGACAGCCCTTTTCAGAGCTACCACAAGGTTCTAAGGTGCCACGTGCCGTCGAAGCCATTCGGCGACAATTGTTACCGCTGTATACGTGTATGAAATATACGAGGCGGGTGGGAGTTCATTACACAATGCCTACGTCTCGGCGCTCTAGAAGAAAAACCGTTTACCAAAACGTATTTTTAAATCAGATTAAAAGAATTAATAGTTTTACGTATAAAAATGTTTCCACCCTGCTGAAAAATAAAATAGAGATTAGAAACAAATAAAGGTACCTATGTACTGTAGATCGCTTAACTAAATCTATAAATAGCGACTAATTTTTTAAATATCTAACTAATTTTTACGCGTTTAGGTAAGGCCTACATGTTGTTTAAATTTAGCTTTTATTCTGAAAAATTGCAATTAATTTCATAAGTTCGTAACTTAATTTTATTTTTAAATTCTCAAAATTACAACAAACGAAACGAATGTCGGTAAAGCTATGTTAAGTTCAACACGGTGAGTAGTCGGTACAATTACTCTGTCGTATTGCTATTATACGTAGTCGAGGGAAATGATATACGCTAAAGTCTAACAATAAACAAAACAAACATTATATTGTATCGCGAATAGATTTGTTGCTTGCTTAGAACTACTGTCAATTGTTTACAATAGGAATGTAGGAACGGGCAGTGCAGTGTTTATGTGCCGAGCAATGAAATGGTGTTTCGCGGCTGGGACCGCTGCTAAGGTCGTTTTCATTACTTGTCACAACGTTATGTGTGCATAATATGTAGGTCTGTGTGTAGATTGTACCGAGAGGGTTCATTGTTTTCCTTTGTCTTAGTAATTAACAACATATATGTTTCTGGTTATTAACTCTGACGACCGTCTGGGAATAAAAAATAAATACTAGTACCAAATGTTATCTCATTATTCTAGTGAATTAATTAATTAATTGTGTGCTGATTTAAAGTGAAATTTTATAAAAATTATAACGAGTCAAGTAATACGTAATATAATCTTTTTTAAATATTAAATAGTACGCTAATAATATTAATGCTCCCTTAACGTAAATGTATCTTAATAATACAAT